>NC_083586.1:15557783-15740283 GCF_027579695.1 Neoarius graeffei
TCTGTCCGCATTTTCTTTCTTTCTTTCTTTCTTTCTTTCTTTCTTTCTTTCTTTCTTTCTTTCTTTCTTTCTTTCTTTCTTTCTTTCTACTGACTCTCTCAGCCTCTTTCTTTCTTTATTTATTTTTCTACTGCTTCTTTCTTTCTTTCTTTCTTTCTTTCTTTCTTTCTTTCTTTCTTTCTTTCTTTCTTTCTTCTGCCTCTGTCACTTTCTTTCTTTCTTTCTTTCTTTCTTTCTTTCTTTCTTTCTTTCTTTCTTTCTTTTTCATTTTCTAGTGCCTGTGAGCCTCTTCTTTCTTTCATTCATTCTTTCTTTCATTTCCTACTGCCTCTTTCTTTCTTTCTTTCTTTCTTTCTTTCTTTCTTTCATTTCCTACTGACTCTCTCAGCCTCTTTCTTTTTTCCTACTGCCTCTGTCCGCATTTTCTTTCTTTCTTTCTTTCTTTCTTTCTTTCTTTCTTTCTTTCTTTCTTTCTTTCTTTCTTTCTACAGACTCTCTCAGCCTCTTTCTTTCTTTATTTATTTTTCTACTGCTTCTTTCTTTCTTTCTTTCTTTTTCTTTCTTTCTTTCTTTCTTTCTTTCTTTCTTTCTTTCTTTCTTTCTTTCTTTCTTCTGCCTCTGTCACTTTCTTTCTTTCTTTCTTTCTTTCTTTCTTTCTTTCTTTCTTCTGCCTCTGTCACTTTCTTTCTTTCTTTCTTTCTTTCTTTCTTTCTTTCTTCTTTTTCATTTTCTAGTGCCTGTGAGCCTCTTCTTTCTTTCATTCATTCTTTCTTTCATTTCCTACTGCCTCTTACTTTCTTTCTTTCTTTCTTTCCTCTATTTTCTACTGCCTCTGTCTCCTTTCTTTCTTTTCTCAATTTCCTACTGCCTCTCTGAGCCTCTTTCTTTCTTTCATTTCCTACTGACTGTCTGAGCTTCTTTCTTTCTTTCTTTCTTTCTTTCTTTCTTTCTTTCTTTCTTTCTTTCTTTCTTTCTTTTCCTACTGCCTCTCTGTCTCTCTCTTTCTTTCTTTCTTTCTTTCTTTCTACTGACTCTCAGCTTCTTTCTTTCCTTCATTTCCTACTGCCTCTCTCTCAGTTTCTTTCTTTCTTTCTTTCTTTCTTTCTTTCTTTCTTTCTTTCGACTGACTCTCTCAGCTTCTTTCTTTCTTTCTTTCTTTCTTTCTTTATTTCTTTATTTTTCGACTGCCTCGTTCTTTCTTTCTTCTGCCTCTGTCAGTTTCTTTCTTTCTTTCTTTCTTTCTTTCTTTCTTTCTTTCTTTCTTTTTCATTTTCTAGTGCCTGTCATTCTGTTCTTTCTTTCATTCATTCTTTCTTTCATTTCCTACTGCCTCTTTCTTTCTTTCTTTCTTTCTTTCTTTTCCTATTGCCTCTCTCTTTCTTTCTTTAATTTCCTACTGAGTCTCAGCCTCTTTCTTTCTTTCTTTCTTTCTTTCTTTCTTTCTTTCTTCTGACTCTCTCAGCTTCTTTCTTTCTTTCTTTCTTTCTTCTGACTCTCTCAGCTTCTTTCTTTCTTTCTTTCTTTCTTTCTTTCTACTGACTCTTAGCCTTTCTTTCTTTCTTTCTTTCTTTCTTTCTTTCTTTCTTTCTTTCTTTCATTTCCTACTGACTCTCTCAGCCTCTTTCTTTTTTCCTACTGCCTCTGTCCGCATTTTCTTTCTTTCTTTCTTTCTTTCTTTCTTTCTTTCTTTCTTTCTTTCTTTCTTTCTACTGACTCTCAGCTTCTTTCTTTCCTTCATTTCCTACTGCCTCTCTCTCAGCTTCTTTCTTTCTTTCTTTCTTTCTTTCTTTCTTTCTTTCTTTCTTTCTTTCTTTCTTTCTTTTCCTATTGCTTCTTTCTTTCTTTCTTTCTTTCTTTCTTTCTTTCTTTCTTTCTTTCTTTCTTTCTTTTCCTACTGCCTCTCTCTTTCTTTCTTTTAATTTCCTACTGAGTCTCAGCCTCTTCTTTCTTCTTTTCTTTCTACTGACTCTCTCAGCTTCTTTCTTTCTTTCTTTCTTTCTTTCTTTCTTTCTTTCTTTCTTTCTTTAATTTCCTACTGAGTCTCAGCCTCTTCTTTCTTTCTTTCTTTCTTTCTTTCTTTCTTTCTTTCTTCTGAATCTCTCAGCTTCTTTCTTTCTTTCTTTCTTTCTTTCTTTCTTTCTTTCTTTCTTTCTACTGACTCTTAGCTTCTTTCTTTCTTTCTTTCTTTCTTTCTTTCTTTCTTTCTTTCTTTCTTTCATTTCCTACTGACTCTCTCAGCCTCTTTCTTTTTTCCTACTGCCTCTGTCCGCATTTTCTTTCTTTCTTTCTTTCTTTCTTTCTTTCTTTCTTTCTTTCTACTGACTCTCTCAGCCTCTTTCTTTCTTTATTTATTTTTCTACTGCTTCTTTCTTTCTTTCTTTCTTTCTTTCTTTCTTTCTTTCTTTCTTTCTTTCTTTCCTTCTTTTTCATTTTCTAGTGCCTGTGAGCCTCTTCTTTCTTTCATTCATTCTTTCTTTCATTTCCTACTGCCTCTTTCTTTCTTTCTTTCTTTCTTTCTTTCTTTCTTTCTTTCTTTCTTTCTTTCTTTCTTTCTTTCTTTCTTTCTTTCATTTCCTACTGACTCTCTCAGCCTCTTTCTTTTTTCCTACTGCCTCTGTCCGCATTTTCTTTCTTTCTTTCTTTCTTTCTTTCTTTCTTTCTTTCTTTCTTTCTTTCTACAGACTCTCTCAGCCTCTTTCTTTCTTTATTTATTTTTCTACTGCTTCTTTCTTTCTTTCTTTCTTTCTTTCTTTCTTTCTTCTTTTTCATTTTCTAGTGCCTGTGAGCCTCTTCTTTCTTTCATTCATTCTTTCTTTCATTTCCTACTGCCTCTTACTTTCTTTCTTTCTTTCTTTCTTTTCCTATTGCCTCTATCTTTCTTTCTTTCTTTCTTTCTTTCTTTCTTTCTTTCTTTCTTTCTTTTCCTACTGCCTCTCTCTTTCTTTCTTTAATTTCCTACTGAGTCTCAGCCTCTTCTTTCTTCTTTTCTTTCTACTGACTCTCTCAGCTTCTTTCTTTCTTTCTTTCTTTCTTTCTTTCTTTCTTTCTTTCTTTCTTTCTTTCTTTTCCTACTGCCTCTCTCTTTCTTTCTTGAATTTCCTACTGAGTCTCAGCCTCTTCTTTCTTTCTTTCTTTCTTTCTTTCTTTCTTTCTTTCTTTCTTTCTTTCTTTCTTTCTTCTGACTCTCTCAGCTTCTTTCTTTCTTTCTTTCTTTCTTTCTTTCTTTCTTTCATTTCCGACTGACTCTCTCAGCCTCTTTCTTTTTTCCTACTGCCTCTGTCCGCATTTTCTTTCTTTCTTTCTTTCTTTCTTTCTTTCTTTCTTTCTTTCTTTCTTTCTTTCTTTCTTTCTTTCTACTGACTCTCTCAGCCTCTTTCTTTCTTTATTTATTTTTCTACTGCTTCTTTCTTTCTTTCTTTCTTTCTTTCTTTCTTCTGCCTCTGTCACTTTCTTTCTTTCTTTCTTTCTTTCTTTTTCATTTTCTAGTGCCTGTGAGCCTCTTCTTTCTTTCATTCATTCTTTCTTTCATTTCCTGCTGCGTCTTTCTTTCTTTCTTTCTTTCTTTCTTTCTTTCTTTCTTTCTTTCATTTCCTACTGACTCTCTCAGCCTCTTTATTTTTTCCTACTGCCTCTGTCCGCATTTTCTTTCTTTCTTTCTTTCTTTCTTTCTTTCTTTCTTTCTTTCTTTCTTTCTTTCTTTCTACAGACTCTCTCAGCCTCTTTCTTTATTTATTTATTTTTCTACTGCTTCTTTCTTTCTTTCTTTCTTTCTTTCTTTCTTTCTTTCTTTCTTCTGCCTCTGTCACTTTCTTTCTTTCTTTCTTTCTTTCTTTCTTTCTTTCTTTCTTTCTTTCTTTCTTTCTTTCTTTCTTTCTTCTTTTTTATTTTCTAGTGCCTGTGAGCCTCTTCTTTCTTTCATTCATTCTTTCTTTCATTTCCTACTGCCTCTTACTTTCTTTCTTTCTTTCTTTCTTTTCCTATTGCCTCTATCTTTCTTTCTTTCTTTCTTTCTTTCTTTCTTTCTTTCTTTCTTTCTTTTCCTACTGCCTCTCTCTTTCTTTCTTTAATTTCCTACTGAGTCTCAGCCTCTTCTTTCTTCTTTTCTTTCTACTGACTCTCTCAGCTTCTTTCTTTCTTTCTTTCTTTCTTTCTTTCTTTCTTTCTTTCTTTCTTTTCCTACTGCCTCTCTCTCTCTTTCTTTAATTTCCTACTGAGTCTCAGCCTCTTCTTTCTTTCTTTCTTTCTTTCTTTCTTTCTTTCTTTCTTTCTTTCTTTCGTTCTTTCTTTCTTTCTTTCTTTCTTTCTTCTGACTCTCAGCTTCTTTCTTTCTTTCTTTCTTTCTTTCTTTCTTTCTTTCTTTCTACTGACTCTTAGCCTCTTTCTTTCTGTCTTTCTTTCTTTCTTTCTTTCTTTCTTTCATTTCCTACTGACTCTCTCAGCCTCTTTCTTTTTTCCTACTGCCTCTGTCCGCATTTTCTTTCTTTCTTTCTTTCTTTCTTTCTTTCTTTCTTTCTTTCTTTCTTTCTTTCTTTCTTTCTTTCTTTCTTTCTTTCTACTGACTCTCTCAGCCTCTTTCTTTCTTTATTTATTTTTCTACTGCTTCTTTCTTTCTTTCTTTCTTTCTTTCTTTCTTTCTTCTGCCTCTGTCACTTTCTTTCTTTCTTTCTTTCTTTCTTTTTCATTTTCTAGTGCCTGTGAGCCTCTTCTTTCTTTCATTCATTCTTTCTTTCATTTCCTACTGCCTCTTTCTTTCTTTCTTTCTTTCTTTCTTTCATTTCCTACTGACTCTCTCAGCCTCTTTCTTTTTTCCTACTGCCTCTGTCCGCATTTTCTTTCTTTCTTTCTTTCTTTCTTTCTTTCTTTCTTTCTACAGACTCTCTCAGCCTCTTTCTTTCTTTATTTATTTTTCTACTGCTTCTTTCTTTCTTTCTTTCTTTCTTTCTTTCTTTCTTTCTTTCTTTCTTTCTTTCTTTCTTCTGCCTCTGTCACTTTCTTTCTTTCTTTCTTTCTTTCTTTCTTTCTTTCTTCTGCCTCTGTCACTTTCTTTCTTTCTTTCTTTCTTTCTTTCTTTCTTTCTTCTTTTTCATTTTCTAGTGCCTGTGAGCCTCTTCTTTCTTTCATTCATTCTTTCTTTCATTTCCTACTGCCTCTTACTTTCTTTCTTTCTTTCTTTTCCTATTGCCTCTTTCTTTCTTTCTTTCTTTCTTTCTTTCTTTCTTTCTTTCTTTCTTTCTTTCTTTCTTTTCCTACTGCCTCTCTCTTTCTTTCTTTAATTTCCTACTGAGTCTCAGCCTCTTCTTTCTTCTTTTCTTTCTACTGACTCTCTCAGCTTCTTTCTTTCTTTCTTTCTTTCTTTCTTTCTTTCTTTCTTTCTTTCTTTCTTTCTTTCTTTCTTTCTTTCTTTCTTTTCCTACTGCCTCTCTCTTTCTTTCTTTAATTTCCTACTGAGTCTCAGCCTCTTCTTTCTTTCTTTCTTTCTTTCTTTCTTTCTTTCTTTCTTTTCCTACTGCCTCTCTTTTTCTTTCTTTAATTTCCTACTGAGTCTCAGCCTCTTCTTTCTTCTTTTCTTTCGACTGACTCTCTCAGCCTCTTCTTTCTTTCTTTCTTTCTTTCTTTCTTTCTTTCTTTCTTTCTTTAATTTCCTACTGAGTCTCAGCCTCTTCTTTCTTTCTTTCTTTCTTTCTTTCTTTCTTTCTTTCTTTCTTTCATTTCCTACTGACTCTTTCAGCCTCTTTCTTTTTTCCTACTGCCTCTGTCAGCATTTTCTTTCTTTCTTTCTTTCTTTCTTTCTTTCTTTCTTTCTTTCTTTCTTTCTACTGACTCTCTCAGCTTCTTTCTTTCTTTATTTATTTTTCTACTGCCTCTTTCTTTCTTTCTTTCTTTCTTTCTTTCTTTCTTCTGCCTCTGTCACTTTCTTTCTTTCTTTCTTTCTTTCTTTCTTCTTTTTCATTTTCTAGTGCCTGTGAGCCTCTTCTTTCTTTCATTCATTCTTTCTTTCATTTCCTACTGCCTCTTTCTTTCTTTCTTTCTTTCTTTCTTTCTTTCTTTCTTTCTTTCTTTTCCTATTGCCTCTTTCTTTCTTTCTTTCTTTCTTTCTTTCTTTCTTTCTTTCTTTCTTTCTTTTCCTATTGCCTCTTTCTTTCTTTCTTTCTTTCTTTCTTTCTTTCTTTCTTTCTTTCTTTTTTTAATTTCCTACTGAGTCTCAGCCTCTTCTTTCTTTCTTTCTTTCTTTCTTTCTTTCTTTCTTTCTTTCTTTCTTTCTTTAATTTCCTACTGAGTCTCAGCCTCTTCTTTCTTTCTTTCTTTCTTTCTTTCTTTCTTTCTTTCTTTTCCTACTGCCTCTCTCTTTCTTTCTTTAATTTCCTACTGAGTCTCAGCCTCTTCTTTCTTCTTTTCTTTCTACTGACTCTCTCAGCTTCTTTCTTTCTTTCTTTCTTTCTTTCTTTCCTCTATTTTCTACTGCCTCTGTCTCCTTTCTTTCTTTTCTCAATTTCCTACTGCCTCTCTGAGCTTCTTTCTTTCTTTCATTTCCTACTGACTCTCTCAGCCTCTTTCTTTTTTCCTACTGCCTCTGTCAGCCTTTTCTTTCTTTCTTTCTTTCTTTCTTTCTTTCTTTCTTTCTTTCTTTCTTTCTTTCTTTCTTTCTTTCTTTCTACTGCCTCTGTCAGTTTCTTTCTTTCCTTCATTTCCTACTGACTCTCTGAGCCTCTTTCTTTCTTTCTTTCTTTCTTTCTTTCTTTCTTTCTTTCTACTGACTCTCAGCTTCTTTCTTTCCTTCATTTCCTACTGACTCTCTCTCAGCTTCTTTCTTTCTTTCTTTCTTTCTTTCTTTCTTTCTTTCTTTCTTCTTTTTCATTTTCTAGTGCCTGTGAGCCTCTTCTTTCTTTCATTCATTCTTTCTTTCATTTCCTACTGCCTCTTTCTTTCTTTCTTTCTTTCTTTCTTTCTTTCTTTCTTTTCCTATTGCCTCTTTCTTTCTTTCTTTCTTTCTTTCTTTCTTTCTTTCTTTCTTTCTTTCTTTCTTTTCCTATTGCCTCTTTCTTTCTTTCTTTCTTTCTTTCTTTCTTTTTTTAATTTCCTACTGAGTCTCAGCCTCTTCTTTCTTTCTTTCTTTCTTTCTTTCTTTCTTTCTTTCTTTCTTTCTTTCTTTCTTTCTTTCTTTTCCTATTGCCTCTTTCTTTCTTTCTTTCTTTCTTTCTTTCTTTCTTTCTTTCTTTCTTTCTTTCTTTTCCTATTGCCTCTTTCTTTCTTTCTTTCTTTCTTTCTTTCTTTTCCTATTGCCTCTTTCTTTCTTTCTTTCTTTCTTTCTTTCTTTCTTTCTTTCTTTCTTTTTTTAATTTCCTACTGAGTCTCAGCCTCTTCTTTCTTTCTTTCTTTCTTTCTTTCTTTCTTTCTTTCTTTCTTTCTTTAATTTCCTACTGAGTCTCAGCCTCTTCTTTCTTTCTTTCTTTCTTTCTTTCTTTCTTTCTTTCTTTCTTTCTTTTCCTACTGCCTCTCTCTTTCTTTCTTTAATTTCCTACTGAGTCTCAGCCTCTTCTTTCTTCTTTTCTTTCTACTGACTCTCTCAGCTTCTTTCTTTCTTTCTTTCTTTCTTTCTTTCTTTCTTTCCTCTATTTTCTACTGCCTCTGTCTCCTTTCTTTCTTTTCTCAATTTCCTACTGCCTCTCTGAGCTTCTTTCTTTCTTTCATTTCCTACTGACTCTCTCAGCCTCTTTCTTTTTTCCTACTGCCTCTGTCAGCCTTTTCTTTCTTTCTTTCTTTCTTTCTTTCTTTCTTTCTTTCTTTCTTTCTACTGCCTCTGTCAGTTTCTTTCTTTCCTTCATTTCCTACTGACTCTCTGAGCTTCTTTCTTTCTTTCTTTCTTTCTTTCTTTCTACTGACTCTCAGCTTCTTTCTTTCCTTCATTTCCTACTGACTCTCTCTCAGCTTCTTTCTTTCTTTCTTTCTTTCTTTCTTTCTTTCTTTCTTTCTTTCTTCTTTTTCATTTTCTAGTGCCTGTGAGCCTCTTCTTTCTTTCATTCATTCTTTCTTTCATTTCCTACTGCCTCTTTCTTTCTTTCTTTCTTTCTTTCTTTCTTTTCCTATTGCCTCTTTCTTTCTTTCTTTCTTTCTTTCTTTCTTTCTTTCTTTTCCTATTGCCTCTTTCTTTCTTTCTTTCTTTCTTTCTTTCTTTCTTTCTTTTTTTAATTTCCTACTGAGTCTCAGCCTCTTCTTTCTTTCTTTCTTTCTTTCTTTCTTTCTTTCTTTCTTTCTTTCTTTCTTTTCCTATTGCCTCTTTCTTTCTTTCTTTCTTTCTTTCTTTCTTTCTTTCTTTCTTTCTTTCTTTTCCTATTGCCTCTTTCTTTCTTTCTTTCTTTCTTTCTTTCTTTCTTTCTTTTTTTAATTTCCTACTGAGTCTCAGCCTCTTCTTTCTTCTTTTCTTTCTACTGACTCTCTCAGCTTCTTTCTTTCTTTCTTTCTTTCTTTCTTTCTTTCTTTCTTTCTTTCTTTCTTTCCTCTATTTTCTACTGCCTCTGTCTCCTTTCTTTCTTTTCTCAATTTCCTACTGCCTCTCTGAGCTTCTTTCTTTCTTTCATTTCCTACTGACTCTCTCAGCCTCTTTCTTTTTTCCTACTGCCTCTGTCAGCCTTTTCTTTCTTTCTTTCTTTCTTTCTTTCTTTCTTTCTTTCTTTCTTTCTTTCTTTCTTTCTACTGCCTCTGTCAGTTTCTTTCTTTCCTTCATTTCCTACTGACTCTCTGAGCCTCTTTCTTTCCTTCTTTCTTTCTTTCTTTCCTTCTTTCTTTCTTTCTTTCTTTCTACTGACTCTCAGCTTCTTTCTTTCCTTCATTTCCTACTGACTCTCTCTCAGCTTCTTTCTTTCTTTCTTTCTTTCTTTCTTTCTTTCTTTCTTTCTTTTCCTACTGCCTCTCTGTCTCTCTCTTTCTTTCTTTCTACTGACTCTCAGCTTCTTTCTTTCCTTCATTTCATACTGCCTCTCTCTCAGCTTCTTTCTTTCTTTCTTTCTTTCTTTCTTTCTTTCTTTCTTTCTTTCTTTCTTTATTTTTCTACTGCTTCTTTCTTTCTTTCTTTCTTTCTTTCTTTCTTTCTTTCTTCTTTTTCATTTTCTAGTGCCTGTCAGCCTCTTCTTTCTTTCATTCATTCTTTCTTTCATTTCCTACTGCCTCTTTCTTTCTTTCTTTCTTTCTTTCTTTCTTTTCCTGTTGCCTCTTTCTTTCTTTCTTTCTTTCTTTCTTTCTTTTCCTACTGCCTCTCTCTTTCTTTCTTTTAATTTCCTACTGAGTCTCAGCCTCTTCTTTCTTCTTTTCTTTCTACTGACTCTCTCAGCTTCTTTCTTTCTTTCTTTCTTTCTTTCTTTCTTTCTTTCTTTCTTTCTTTCTTTAATTTCCTACTGAGTCTCAGCCTCTTCTTTCTTCTTTTCTTTCTACTGACTCTCTCAGCTTCTTTCTTTCTTTCTTTCTTTCTTTCTTTCTTTCTTTCTTTCTTTCCTCTATTTTCTACTGCCTCTGTCTCCTTTCTTTCTTTTCTCAATTTCCTACTGCCTCTCTGAGCTTCTTTCTTTCTTTCATTTCCTACTGACTCTCTCAGCCTCTTTCTTTTTTCCTACTGCCTCTGTCAGCCTTTTCTTTCTTTCTTTCTTTCTTTCTTTCTTTCTTTCTTTCTTTCTTTCTTTTATTTCCTACTGAGTCTCAGCCTCTTCTTTCTTTCTTTCTTTCTTTCTTCTGACTCTCTCAGCTTCTTTCTTTCTTTCTTTCTTTCTTTCTTTCTTTCTTTCTTTCTTTCTACTGACTCTTAGCCTCTTTCTTTCTTTCTTTCTTTCTTTCTTTCTTTCTTTCTTTCTTTCTTTCATTTCCTACTGACTCTCTCAGCCTCTTTCTGTTTTTCCTACTGCCTCTGTCAGCATTTTCTTTCTTTCTTTCTTTCTTTCTTTCTTTTTCTTTCTTTCTTTCTTTCTTTCTTTCTACTGACTCTTAGCCTCTTTCTTTCTTTCTTTCTTTCTTTCTTTCTTTCATTTCCTACTGACTCTCTCAGCCTCTTTCTGTTTTTCCTACTGCCTCTGTCAGCATTTTCTTTCTTTCTTTCTTTCTTTCTTTCTTTCTTTCTTTCTTTCTCTCAGCCTCTTTCTTTCTTTCTTTCTTTCTTTCTTTCTTTTCCTATTGCCTCTTTCTTTCTTTCTTTCTTTCTTTCTTTCTTTCTTTCTTTCTTTCTTTCTTTCTTTCTTTTCCTACTGCCTCTCTCTTTCTTTCTTTAATTTCCTACTGAGTCTCAGCCTCTTCTTTCTTCTTTTCTTTCTACTGACTCTCTCAGCTTCTTTCTTTCTTTCTTTCTTTCTTTCTTTCTTTCTTTCTTTCTTTTCCTACTGCCTCTCTCTTTCTTTCTTTAATTTCCTACTGAGTCTCAGCCTCTTCTTTCTTTCTTTCTTTCTTTCTTTCTTTCTTTCTTTCTTTCTTTCTTTTCCTACTGCCTCTCTTTTTCTTTCTTTAATTTCCTACTAAGTCTCAGCCTCTTCTTTCTTCTTTTCTTTCGACTGACTCTCTCAGCTTCTTTCTTTCTTTCTTTCTTTCTTTCTTTCTTTCTTTCTTTCTTTCTTTCTTTCTTTCGTCTGACTCTCTCAGCTTCTTTCTTTCTTTCTTTCTTTCTTTCTTTCTTTCTTTCTTTCTTTCTTTCTTTCTTTCTTTCTTTCTTTCTTTTATTTCCTACTGAGTCTCAGCCTCTTCTTTCTTTCTTTCTTTCTTTCTTTCTTTCTTTCTTTCTTTCTTTCTTTCTTTCTTTCTTTCTTCTGACTCTCTCAGCTTCTTTCTTTCTTTCTTTCTTTCTTTCTTTCTTTCTTTCTTTCTTTCTTTCTTTCTACTGACTCTTAGCCTCTTTCTTTCTTTCTTTCTTTCTTTCTTTCTTTCTTTCTACTGACTCTCTCAGCCTCTTTCTTTCTTTCTTTATTTTTCTACTGCTTCTTTCTTTCTTTCTTTCTTTCTTTCTTTCTTTCTTTCTTTCTTTCTTTCTTTCTTTCTTCTGCCTCTCTCACTTTCTTTCTTTCTTTCTTTCTTTCTTTCTTCTTTTTCATTTTCTAGTGCCTGTGAGCCTCTTCTTTCTTTCATTCATTCTTTCTTTCATTTCCTACTGCCTCTTTCTTTCTTTCTTTCTTTCTTTCTTTCTTTCTTTCTTTCTTTCTTTTCCTATTGCTTCTTTCTTTCTTTCTTTCTTTCTTTCTTTCTTTCTTTCTTTCTACTGACTCTCTCAGCTTCTTTCTTTCTTTCTTTCTTTCTTTCTTTCTTTCTTTATTTATTTTTCTTCTGCCTCTGTCACTTTCTTTCTTTCTTTCTTTCTTTCTTTCTTTCTTTCTTTCTTTCTTTCTTTCTTTCTTCTTTTTCATTTTCTAGTGCCTGTGAGCCTCTTCTTTCTTTCATTCATTCTTTCTTTCATTTCCTACTGCCTCTTTCTTTCTTTCTTTCTTTCTTTCTTTCTTTCTTTCTTTCTTTCTTTTCCTATTGCCTCTTTCTTTCTTTCTTTCTTTCTTTCTTTCTTTAATTTCCTACTGAGTCTCAGCCTCTTCTTTCTTTCTTTCTTTCTTTCTTTCTTTCTTTCTTTCTTTCTTTTCCTACTGCCTCTCTCTTTCTTTCTTTAATTTCCTACTGAGTCTCAGCCTCTTCTTTCTTCTTTTCTTTCTACTGACTCTCTCAGCTTCTTTCTTTCTTTCTTTCTTTCTTTCTTTCTTTCTTTCTTTCTTTCTTTCTTTCTTTCTACTGCCTCTGTCAGTTTCTTTCTTTCCTTCATTTCCTACTGACTCTCTGAGCCTCTTTCTTTCTTTCTTTCTTTCTTTCTTTCTTTCTTTCTTTCTACTGACTCTCAGCTGCTTTCTTTCCTTCATTTCCTACTGACTCTCTCTCAGCTTCTTTCTTTCTTTCTTTCTTTCTTTCTTTCTTTCTTTCTTTTCCTACTGCCTCTCTGTGTCTCTCTTTCTTTCTTTCTACTGACTCTCAGCTTCTTTCTTTCCTTCATTTCCTACTGCCTCTCTCTCAGCTTATTTCTTTCTTTTCCTACTGCCTCTCTCTTTCTTTCTTTAATTTCCTACTGAGTCTCAGCCTCTTCTTTCTTCTTGTCTTTCTACTGACTCTCTCAGCTTCTTTCTTTCTTTCTTTCTTTCTTTCTTTCTTTCTTTCTTTCTTTCCTACTGAGTCTCAGCCTCTTCTTTCTTTCTTTCTTTCTTTCTTTCTTTCTTTCTTTCTTTCTTTCTTTCTTTTCCTACTGCCTGTCTCTTTCTTTCTTTTAATTTCCTACTGAGTCTCAGCCTCTTCTTTCTTCTTTTCTTTCTACTGACTCTCTCAGCTTCTTTCTTTCTTTCTTTCTTTCTTTCTTTCTTTCTTTCTTTCTTTCTTTCCTCTATTTTCTACTGCCTCTGTCTCCTTTCTTTCTTTTTTTTTCAATTTCCTACTGCCTCTCTGAGCTTCTTTCTTTCTTTCTTTCTTTCTTTCTTTCTTTCTTTTCCTACTGCCTCTGTCAGTTTATTTCTTTCTTTCTTTCCTTCATTTCCGACTGACTCTCTCTCAGCTTCTTTCTTTCTTTCTTTCTTTCTTTCTGCTGACTCAGCTTCTTTCTTTCATTTCCTACTGACTCTCTCTCAGCTTCTTTCTTTCTTTCTTTCTTTCTTTCTTTTTTCTTTCTTTTCCTACTGCCTTTCTTTCTTTCTTTCTTTCTTTCTTTCTTTCTTTCTTTCTTTCTTTCTTTCTTTAATTTCCTACTGATTCTCTGCCTCTTCTTTCTTTCTTTCTTTCTTTCTTTCTTTCTGCTGACTCTCTCAGCTTCTTTCTTTCTTTCTTTCTTTCTTTTTTTCTACTGCCTCTTTCTTTCTTTCTTTCTTTCTTTCTTTCTTTCTTTCTTCTCTTTCATTTTCTAGTGCCTGTCAGCCTCTTCTTTTTTCATTCATTCTTTCTTTCATTTCTTACTGCCTCTTTCTTTCTTTCTTTCTTTCTTTCTTTCTTTCTTTCTTTCTTTCTTTCAATTTCTACTTTCTTTTTCATTTCCTACTGCCTTTCTTTCTTTCTTTCTTTCTTTCTTGTGTGTGTGTGTGTGTGTGTGAGTGAGAGAGAGAGCGCGCACGCGCGTGTATGTACAGGGGTCTGTGTACCTGAATGAGCTAAAGTGAGTGTGTGTAGTTGAGTTCCATGCTGTGTGCATGGTTGTGAATAGGAGGTGTGTGTGTGTGTGTGTGTGTGTGTGTGTGTGAGCCGCTGGATGTTGCGGCTGCAATTATGGCTGCATATGTCTAGTCTAAATGAGCCTTTACTGCTGGAATGTGTGTGTCTAATTACATGTTTCCAGCTTGTGTGTGTATACGACAACACGTGCCTCTGACCGTGTATGTGTGTGGCAGATGCAGTGCGCGCTCAGTGACTTTGCAGCTGACTGCACAGCTTCAGGCCGTGTGTGTGTGCTTCGTTCAGGCGTAAGGGTCACATGAACACAAACCTGAGACCACACATCGCAAAGTGGGGCATGTAGGGTGAAAATGTCCTTTTCTTTCTTTCAGTTTTATTTTTATTTCAGGGTGATGTATTTTTTCTTCCCTACTTATTTCCTTTCCCTTCCTTCATTCCTTACTTTTTTCCTGCTTTTTAACTTTATCTATAACTTTCTTTGTCACTTCTCTTGTTTTGTTTTTTTTCTGTTCCATCTGTCATTTTTCTTTCTATTGTTATTCTGTTTTCTCTCTTACTCCTGCTTTTTCTGCTTTTGTCTCCATTTCTTTTTGTCTCTGTTGCATTTTTTGTTTTCTTTTTCTTTCTTTCTTTCTTTCTTTCTTTCTTTCTTTCTTGGGCCGCACAGTGGTGTAGTGGTTAGCACTGTTGCCTCACAGCAAGAAGGTTCTGGGTTCAAGCCCAGTGGCCAACGGGGGGGGGCTTTCTCAGGGATGAGAATTTTCCACCGATTGGCGGATTTCCGACTTTTTCAGACCAAAATGATCGTTTTTGAGATCAATGTAAATCTGTTGAGAATTTTTTTTTTTTTGGGGGGGGGGGGGGTATGATTAACGATCTGTGGTCACCTTATAACGCAGACATCCCAAGTCTCCTGGAAGTTCCAGGAGTCTCCTGCATATTGATAGAAGCGAGCAAGAGTGTGCGCACGCAACATTAAGGTCTGCATCACGCATCTTAGAATGTGCATGCGCGAAGGGGTGTGCGAGGGAGACTGTGTGCAGTGTTGCCAGATACTGCTGACGTTTTCCAGCCTAAAATATGTTCAAAACCTGCCAAAATGCACTTAAAACCACCCAATCTGGCAACACTGCCTGTGTGCCTGTTCATGTAGCGCATGCCAGACAAAGAGCATCTTGATTGGGTTACTCAGCAAAATAAGCCAATCAGCTTTCAGTGTGGGCGGGCTTTTATCTCTTTTCTCGAGGACCGGAGTTTTCAGTTGATGAAATTTTAAGTATGATACCGTGTATAACTCTCCTACTTATTGCTCATTTCATAGGGGGACGGAATTGCTGGCATGTGCCGCGCGGGAGCGTCTGCCCAAACTGTAGGCTGAGATGAACTTATAGTTTTTGATTTAAAAAAAATTTCCAATATGTATTGCCCATTGTACATGCCTGTTCTTTAATTAAAAATCATCATCTCGATCTTCAGATTGACCATATGGTATCTGTATTACATTACACAACATCCTGTCCAGATAAAACCTAGTTAGTACACACAACAGTTGAAAGGGAAGTGATGAGTGATGTTGAATGTTGCCTGCTTAATATGCAAGAGCTCCTGCTACCATGATAACATCAGAAGAAAGCTTAAGAGAATTATATGATAGAACTTTTTTCTGGTTTGCACTTCATTTTAAAGGATTAGAGTATTCAAAGACATGAATAGCAAAAATGCAGAAATATAATACTGTAGAGCTCGTTTATATTAAAAGGTGCATTGATTTTTTTTTAAATCATCAAATGTGAATTGATTAAAAACAAGTCCCTTGTACCATATTAATCATTTTCACCTGGGAGTCCACCAAGAAGGGGAATTTATTTCCAAATTGCAAATTTTTGCTGATAAAATTAATGGTTTTGGGGTTAAAAAAAAGCCAAAAATCATTAGCCCCATGGGCCCCGCCCCCCCCCGGGCCCCGCCCCCCCCGGGCCCCGCCCCGTTTTTTTCAGACTTTTAAAATATTTTTCATTGTCATCCCTGATTTATGGGTCTATTGTTCCAAAACCTAAAAGGTTGCACTGAACATGCTGAAAAAGTCAAACAAGGTGGGATATGATATTTAAGAAAGAACACTTGTCATGATACAAAAGTTTCAGTTGATGGCATGTTGAATTGGGATATCAACTTCGAGAAAAATACATATATTTCATTGCTAAAATGAATGGTTTTGGGTGTTTAAATCGCCAAAATCCATCAGCTTCGCCCCCTGATCCCTCACCGAGACGTTGCCTCTGGACCCCACTGGGGACCTGCGGGCTGGCCCCCCCGCTACTTTTCAGATTTTTTTCTCAACATGCACTCTCATCCCTGCTTTCTGTATGGAGTTTGCATGTTCTCCCCGTGTCTGAGTTTGCACGTTCTCCCTGTTTCCTCTGGGTGCTCCAGTTTCCCCCACAGTGCAAAGACATGCAGTTAGGTTAACATGGGGCGGCCCTGGGTTGAAGTGCCCTTGAGCAAAGTACCTAACCCCTGACTGCTCCCCGGGCGCTGTAGTATGGCTGCCCACTGCTCTCGGTATGCGTGTGTGCTCACTTGTGTGCGTGTGTGTGTTTGCGCGTGCGTGTGTGTTCACTGCTTCAGATGGGTTAAATGCAGAGGATGAATTTCACTGTGCTTGAGAGTGCATGTGACAAATAAAGGCTTTCTTTCTTTCTTTCTTTCTTTCTTTCTTTCTTTCTTTCTTTCTTGCCCCATTTCCTTTTATTTATCCATTTCCTTTTGCCTTTCTTTCTCTGCCTCTCTGTCAGGTTTTTCTTTATTCCATCTTTATTTGTGTTTGCATTTTCCCCTTTCCTCTCTTTCTTTATTCGTTTCCTTTTTCTTTTCTTCTCTCACTTGCATTTTCTTTCCCCCCTCTTCTTTTTGTAATTTTTTTTTTTGCATTTAGTTCATTCTAGTTTCTTACTTATAGATAGACAGATTTAATTTATTGATCCCAAGGTGGGCAATTATTTAAATGTTATTGTGTGTGTGTGTGTGTGTGTGTGTGTGTGTGTGTGTGTGTGTGTGTTTAGAATGTCTGTCTGTTTCTGGCTATGCTTTAATGATTTTTATAACACAACAAACACAGGTTCCTGAGAAGCTACTGACACCCTCCCCTGCTGTGACACACACACACACACACACACACACACACACACACACACACACACACACACACAGAGCAGTTTTAGTAAGCCTGCTGAGTAGAGCAAATTTCCTTTCCTATAAATCACACAGCTCATTTCCAGTGCAGAACAGGGCCACTATTTTAGCGAACTCGCTCACACACTCACTAATCCACAGAGACCAGGGTTGCCAGTTTAGCCTGTTTGTAATCTTTCTGCTCTAAAATGTTTTTCTTGTTGTTTTTCTTTTTCCCCCCTCCAGCTACATCAAACAGCACGTTCGAAGGCTTGGACAACTTGGAGGGCGGTGTGTGCAAAACCAAATCCATGAAGCTGGTGCTACGAGTGGGACAGAGTGAGTGTCACATGTCACATCTTAAACCTGTCCTCTCCAGTTAAATGCTGGAGCAATGGTTAAAAAAATGAGAGACAGATCGGCAGAAAACAGGAAGAAAGAGAGAAAATAAGGAGAGATGAGCAATAAAATAGAGGAAAGAGAGTGAAAGAGATTATAAATTGTGGAAGGAAAGACAAGATTGGACACTGAGACATGAAAAATTGAGACATGAAGAAGGAAAGGAGAATGAAGAAAGACAGAACCAATAGAGAAATGGTGAAAGGAGAGTGAGACCAGAAAGAAAAAAATTGGAGACTGGGTGAGACAGAAAGACAACATGGAGAAAAAGAGAAAAGGGACAGGAGACGACAGTGAGACAGAGAGAGAAATAGTGTTTGGTGGGAGAATTAAAGAAAAGGCGAGAGAGAGGAAACTAAAAAGAAAAAATGGAGATAGAGAAAGGAGGATGAGACAGAAAGACAACATAGAGAAAAGAGAGTGAGACAAAAAATAAAGAAAAAAACTAAAAGGGGGAAAGGAGTAAGAAAGAATGTGAGTGAGACTGAAGGGAAATAGAGGAAAGAGAGAAAGACAGCATGGAAAAATGGAAAAGGGACAGGAGACAGAATAAGAAGGAACGAAGAAAGAGAGATGGTGAGATATAAGGAGAGAAGAAGAAATAGATATAAAAAGTGAGAGAAAGAACAGCGTCAAGGAAAGAAGTGGAGGACACAGAAATGCGAGAGAGAGAATGAGAAAGGGTGATGAATGAAGAAAGAAAGGAAGGAAAGCGTGAGAGAGAAGCACAAAAGACAGAAAAGTGAAAAGGCAGAGAGACAAGTGGAGCTTTTTTATCCAACATGCCCCATTTTGCTGCAGGCCATTTGGCTTTTTTGTGTTCAGGCCACACACACACACACACACACACACACACACACAGAGTAATACAGTGCAGTTATGAAGTGGTGCGTCACTGTAACACGTGAACAATAGCTCATATTATTTCACAGTTCATCAATGATCATCACTTCTGTCGCCTGTTCTCTGTGTGTGTGTGTGTGTGTGTGTGTGTGTGTCTGTGTGTGTGTCTGTGTGTGTGTGTGTGTGTGTGTTAGCTGCCTCTCAGCGTGTAATTGAAATGTCATGTGCAGTCGCCTCCTGTAGCTGAGCCGGCTGTCCTCTTCCTCCTCTTTTAAGCCAATTCATTACATCTCTCCCCCTCGTCCTGGAACCTTCAGTTCCATCGCTTCCAACCTCAGAGCTGCAATCAAGAAATACACAACATACTGACGCCTTTTATCCAATTAATATTATGTTTGATGTTCTTTCTTATGTTATAGCACCTATAAACAATAGTTTTCTCAGCTGCTTTTTTTTTTTTTTTTGTCTTGTAGTTATTGAGACAGTTTGTCATGTTCATCCTTTACGATCTGTGTGTGTTTATTTCAGGTCCTAGTGATGCAGTCTCAGCGAAAGAGCTTCCCAAACACTCTGACAACGACCCCCAGAGCACCTCCAGCAAAGTCAATGATGTGCTCAGCAAAGTCGGTACGTAGTGTGTGTTTTTTCAGTGATGACAGAAATTAAATCCCGGCATCCCAATGGACTTTTGTTTCCACCGTAAACTTACATGAAGACATTTGTTTGATATTAACGTATGGCGGGTTTTTTCAGTAATCATATTCATTAGTGAGGCGTGAGATGATTCTCAAGCTTCTTTTTTGAGACAGAAAGAAAGAAACAAGCCAAAAAGAGAGAGTAAGCCTAACACACACACAACCCCCCCCAAACAAACAGAGACAGAGAAAGGACAGTGAGACATAAAACAAAGAAAGGTGAAGAAAGAGAGATGGTGAGACAAGTAAAGAAACAGCAAAGCTGGAGGACACATGGAGAAAGGACAGGAAGAGGAAGACAAAAGGAAGAGCAAGATAAAAAAGGGAGAAAGACTCCCACGCCTCTGATTGGCTAGTATTTCCATGATTGATAGGAGAGAGTGCATGCCATCCCTCCCATCCATAGAGCAAGGATCTCATCCACGGATAGCTAAGGCATTTTCAGGATTCGAACTCATGATCTCCGCTAGTGCATTAGTGCGAACACTTTTCTGTTGTGTTCCATCGAGAGCCCTGGGTGTACCACTTTAACTACAAAACTGGAGCCAAAACACCATAAACAGCACACAAAGATCGAAGGCCTAGTAACCTGAGCTGTGCTGTTTCGCTGTAACAATTGATAGAGTAACAAAATCTTTCTACCACAAAAAAAACCCACAATTCATGGCCTTGTCTATGGTTAATCCTAAAGATTAGACTATTTTATTTTTGAACATAGCTATACAATGACAAACTAAAAACTTGTTTTTTTTTTCAACAGAGGAAGACGGAAAAAGTGGTGAGTCAGTGGGCGTGTCCGCCTCTGAGGTAGCCCTTTTCACCGGCGTAGCCTCAGGAGCCTTTGTCTTGGTGGTTCTCATCATTGTGGTGCTGGTGGTGTTTGCACGCCGGCGTCGGCGCAAGCACTCGGCTCAATGTTCGGCCCCGCTGGCGCTGCACCCCATCACCAAACGCAGCAACAACAACAACGGCTCGGAGCGCAGCGATATCATCTTCCCGCTGCGAGCCTCCGACAGCTACTACTGCCCCCATTATGAGAAGGTGAGCGGGGATTACGGCCACCCGGTCTACATCGTCCAGGAAATGGAGCCCCAGAACCCGGCCAACGTTTACTACAAAGTCTGAACTAATCAGAACCTTTGAACCTCGTCCAAGACTGAAAATAAGGTCTCAATTGAGAGCTTGATTGCTCAGAATAAATGAATCAGAGATAAATGACTCTTGGAACGACGCCGTCAACTGTCCAGGAGCCCCAAAAGCCCCGGAACGGTCCGAATCACCATCTGGGTTGGGGAATTACTGCTTCTAAAAAATGGACGCCGTGTGATTTGTATCAGTCAGAGACCAAAAGCTTTGAGGTTGAAAGTGTCGACTGAGAGCTTGGGCTCAAGTTTCAGCCTGGCTGTAGAAAAGAAACATGCTCCTGGCTCACGTCAGTGAATCAGAGACGAATGACTCTTGGAACGGAGCGAGGACTTTCTCTCCACTCTCTAGTCAGCGCTTTAATTCATTATGGCAGACTGAGGTGCTACAGTATCGATTCATGACGGCGTTTCGCTCAGGGGAAGAAAACGGAGCCAAACCCACATAGACCTATACGGTTAAAAAAAAAAAAATCCACATATTTACATTCTGAAAAGAAAAAAAAAACTAGAGCCAGGGCAAAAACTGCAAAGCCACATGATCATTACCCACTTGTGGGCGGTTTACGTTTTCCTTCTCCAAACCTCTTCTCAGGGCAGAACGAATTATGATTGGTTATCTGCAACAACCAATTAAACGGAGATGAGGAGACGAGACGAAACTGAGATGGTTTTTTTTTGTTTTGTTTGCTTCTTTTTCTTTAAGCCACAATCTAGCTGCACTCTTAGCTATGCTAATTCTCCAGAAAGTTAAACAACGTGGACCTGCGGTTTTTACTCATAGACCTTTTCCTGATAAAAGGGTTGGGTCTTTTTAGAAAGGAAATCTTCCCAAGGAACAAATGGAAGAACTCTCTAGATTGCTAGATACCTTTTGTTTCTAAGAGTGTACTTAAGGCCACACCAATTCGATTAGTTGGTTCTCGGAATCACTCACCGCTTGAAGAAAATTAAAAATAAAATCGAAATCAAACTCCCGCCAACAGAAAAGTTCACGTGACGTGAGATCACGTGACGTCAAAAACCAATCAAATCGCCCCTTTCACTTTCGTTAAAGACTTGTGAAGTAGCCTACTCCTGGTCAAATCTTTTTTTCTGTGCATTGTAGATGTTCAATTGACTGTAATTCAATCGTTTATTTAGCCAATCTGTTTACTGGTTTGCCTGTATTGTTTGGTCTATTTCGACCGCTAATTTTACCATCAGAGCATTTTTTTATTTTTATTTTTATTTCGCCCGCTCGCTTCATATTTTTCCTGAAAAAATCCGAGAACCAACTAATTAAATTGGTGTGGCCTAACTGTACATTATTATTGTAATTTTTCATCCTGAAGGCAATGATACTTCTCACCTCGAAATGTCTTCTGATATTTGGCTTCATATCGTAACAAAATACGTTACGCAAGTTGAGCAAACCACAAATCAAAGTTTATAGAAAGTAAACCTGCAAAGAACCTGAAAGGGTTCCACCAGAAGATCAAACCAAAGGTTGCTAAGTGTAATGTAGCAAAAAATATATCTCAGACAACAATTTGTTTTTACATTGCAAAAATTTTGTGCTTTTCGTAAAAATAAAAAGCTATGAAAGGGGAAAAACAAAAATTCATTAAAACCAACGTTATGTTTGACCTCCCCTCCCCCGACACAATTTTTGTATGAAAACACTTGTTTAATTTGGAAATACTCTACATTACACGATTTGACCAAACAATGATTCTAATGTTTTAGAAAGGAAAACCTTGTAGAAAGTCCAAAGGAAAAAAAGAAAGAACTTTTTAGGAAGCTAGATGTAACCTTTTTTAAGATAACTAAAAATCAGAACTTCTTTTTAACCTTGTAATTATGACAGAAATTTGATGTTTTACATAATTTTTCATTGAAATACAATGATATTTGTTCTAAATAACAAATTACTGTGTCATGTTTTGTTTTTGTTTACCTCCCCTCCCCTGATACTTAGCAGTATTGAAACCGTGAAGCTTGTTTGGTTCAGAACTATGTCATTTTGCAGAAATTGACCAAACAACAACAATAACATGTTGCCTTTCTGTAATTTTGCATTTTACAAAGAATTTTTATTGCGAAACTGTATCAGTGCTAATAATCAGAATCATGCTTATACTTTACCTTTTTTGGAGAACTCGCCTTGCTTTTCTGCCCTGAGATGAGATTTATCTCAAATTAACCTCCCTCAGGCCATCATAAGCGTTTTTAAACAAACTAGAACCTTAAAATCAAGTTCTGTAACAGACAGTATTATATTTGACAGTTAGAGAAGCAGAAGGTTATGGGAGCAGATCTGTTGGCGTGTATACCGACAACGATGCTTGAATGTTCAGGAAAAACGAGACCCTTTTCAGTCTCGGTGAATTTGCATCACGAGCCAGTTTGGTTGTCTGGTAAAGCAGCGTTTGCTGAAGATTGAGTCATAAATTTGGATACCGGCAGAAGCATGTTGATGGTAAGGCTGCAGGAGAAATGTTTTCTACATCCCATAACGCATATCAGGTTCCTGCTGGTTCTCCTCCATATGCTGTTTCTGCATCACGGTGTCTGACACATTTAGCACGATCCTCAGACTGCATGTGGTTCTGGATCTAGCTGCCTCTGGCGTCTTGTCAAGTTCTTAATCAGCGCATAAAAGACATCGTCATATCCTCAGAAATGTAAATACTACCTAAAGCCTTTTTTTGTAATAAATTATGTTTTAAGTTATGTTTTGTATAGATCCATAAGGAGGGTCATTTCTTATTTCCTTCCCAGACCTGTGCTGTCACTGATTTATGAAACTCCAGAATTGTTCATGTACCAATGTTGTTTCGTTGCTCATGCACTGAAAGAATGTTCCATTGCAGCTGAATGAATTATGATTGCTTGATTGAATGCATTCAAGATGGTGCTGCTTACGAAGGAGCTTTTTTTTAAAATAAAAAATAAAAAAATTAATAAAGCTGGTGGCACGGTGGTTTGGGGAAACAAAAAAGTCATGCATTTGTGTGTTTTATTGTTTTTAAATACAAACTATATTTTTGCTACACATTTATAATGTCACTAAATCTATTAATTTCATCTTCCAATCATTAATACTCTAACACTTATTCCTGGATTGCATTTGTTTATGATAATGCTTCTTGGTAATAATTCATGCTAGTTTTCTGCGTTAGCATCTTTATAAAAATGCTAGATTTTCAGTTATTGGTCTTAGTTTATCTATTTACGATAGTGACTATTCACGAGACATTCCATTTAATTTGAGTCCAGTGATGCTAATTCCTCTGTTAAACTATTAAAGTTCTAGTTCATGAATTGGCATGTTTATAATTATGCTAGTTTCTTTATTTGTCTATTAAAATGCTAGTTTATGAATGAATTAGCATGCTTACAATGATGCTAGTTCATGGGTTACTGTGCTTACAGTATATGCAAGTATATACAGTAGATTCACTTGGTTACTGCAATGCTAATTCTTGGTTATAATGCTAGTTTTTTGGTTAGTCAGTTTCTTATATATATACACGTTATTTCTTTGGTTTATTATTGTGATAGTTGTTTTTCTATAATGCTAGTTCATGTGTTTATTATTACTATACTATAGTTTGTGTTTTGGTGTGTCTAATTCTAGCTTAGGTATTAGCCTGTTTATTATAATGGGATGACTGTGTTTAATATAAAACTAGGTGGTTTACGATCATGCTATTTCAGGGAAATATGTGCTTGCTGTAATGCTATATATAGGTTAGTCTGCATTCATGTCTCCTATAACATTAGCTCCAGGGTTAAGCTATTTTCTATAATGCTAGTTTATTGATTACTCTGTTGGTTCTAGTTCTTTTTCAGAATACTTTCATTAGCTTTTCCTGAACAAGTGGCGACAGTTTCAACTAGAAGGACACTCGGTAGAGTAGAGTGCATACCTCAACCAAGCCACATATTAACATCAAAATCAAATCACTTGAACCTAGGATAATACTAAAGCTGTCCACCAAATTTCATCCAAATCCATTCACTACTTTTTGAGTTACGATGGGAAAAGACAAAAAAAAAATTCTGGATCCACACACACACATCCAGATTTGCATCAAAATCTAATCAGTTGTTCCTTGACCCATAGCTCACTTTTCCTCCAAATTTAATCAAAATCCGTTCACTACTTTTTGAGTTACATTGGAAACAAACAAATAAATGGAGGTGAAAACATAACCTCCTCCAACAAAACTGGCAGAGGTAAAAATAGATTGCGCCATTTGGTCTACAGAAGGTGATACTGAGACACATGATGAGACGTCTCACTCGTGCACCAACATGTCGAAGGTGTTACAAACAAAGCCATCACACCTCTTGACCTCAAACACATTTCACTGTTCTTGCTGTTGTCACACTCTCACAAGCGCCAAAACTTCACAGGCAAATTGTCCACATGCCCAAACATTTCCCAACAGTCTCTCAAGTTAATATAGTCATCTAGAGCCAGTTTTAGGGGTTAGATTTAGGTTTAATGTTCATGTTAAGGAGAGAAATCATAATAAGTTTCAGGTTGAGGTTGACAATGAGGCAAAAAAAAAAAAATCACAAGCCACTACATGTGACTGCATGGATGGATACATAGATGTGTGTGCAAAAAGAATGGGACAAAGTGCCAAAATCTAAAACAGTCGCAGGGTGTGGTTTATTTTGGCGAAGAGCATTCACTGATGTTTGGGAAATGGGTTATTATTTAAGGATACTGTCCTATTGTTTATAGTCATCCATCTCCATGTTGATGTCTGGAAGTGCCTCAAGTGGGTGCCAGCAACAGTAGCTTTCAAAAGAAAAAAATTCAACAAGAAAAAAGGAAATTTAAATGCCCTGCCTATGACTAAGAATGAAATCAGGACTGGAGCGATATATCATCATGTCATGGGAAAAGGGAGTTTATATACACAGACATGAATGTCATGACAATATCAGGCTTTCAATGATTTCTTTGAACATTTTTTCCCCCTGTGGCAAAATAATTGTACAACATGCATCTTTAATAGAAAAAAAACAAGACTTTTGTGCACAAGTTTTAATTTATTTTTGGGTTTTCAGAAATCAACACAGGGTCAAAATTATAGATACAGGATCAAAAATATACATACGCTTAGCACTCATTGGCTTGACCAATACACAGTACAGTGGGAAAGTCCAAGGAGTTCAGGAAAGATCAGAGAAAGAGGATCCCAGATTTACACAACACAAGAATGTCTCTTGGAGCCATTTCTAAACAACTGCAAATTCGAAGATCATCAGTTCAAACAATTGTATGTAAGTACAGGTTATTGGGAGGTCAAGCCACTTTGCCAAGCCACTTTGCTGGAAGAAGACCCAAACTGTCACCCTCAGCTGAGAGGAAATTGGTTCAGATGGTCAGGAACCACCCAGGAAGCACCAAGGCACAGGCGTGCCATGAACTAGAAGTCTCTGGAACACTGTCAAGTGAGTTTTACCTTGCCATGGGCTGAGAGGCTGCCAGCCAAGAAAGACGCCCTGCTCCAAAAGCTCAAATGAAGTTTGAAGCTGACAATATGGACAAAGAACAAGCCCTCTGGAGGACATTTTTATTGTCAAATGAGACAAAGATTGAGTTATTTCGTCACAATGGCCAAAGGTACAGCGGAACACTGTACCTACTGTAAAGCGTGGTGGTGGTAGCATCATGATTCAGGGGCTGTTTCGCTGCCAGTGGAACTGGTGCATTGCACAAAGTGGATGAAATAATGATGAAGAACCTCAGAATTCTTCATTATAACCTCAAACCATGAGAAATTTGGACACAATTGGGTGTTCCAACAGGATGATGACCCCAAACACAACAAGAGCTGAGTGTGGAGGATAAAGAAGGCTAATATTAAGCTTAAATCCTTAACCGTATCGAAAATATGTGGACTGTGATTAAAAATCGGGTCGATGCCAGGAAATATCAAGGTCAAGGTGAAACTTAGTAAGGGACATTTAACCTGTATGTATATTTTTGACCCCGTGTTGATTTTAGAGAACCCAAAATAAATTGTGCACCAAATTGTGCATGCCAAATCGAATATGCAGAACAGATCCGCTGTAGTGACCCTGAACACACGAGAGCAGCTGAAAGAAGTGCACCAAATTCTTATTTTTTAAATTAAATATGTATGTTGTCCAATCACAGAAAAAGGAACCATTGAAAGTCCAATATTGTAATGAAATTCATGTCCATGTATGTAAACTTCTGAGTATAACTGTACACCTCATTTTAATACAAAGTGATTATTTCAATCTTTCTTGAAAGTGCTTGATATAGGGGCAGGGCTATGCACATTGATCATTAGTACTGTAGGTCATATGGTTGTAACATATTCAGGCTTTGCCTGTGTCAGGAACTCATTCACTTCACTTCTCTGATTTTTAAACATAAATATCTCATCTCATCTCATTATCTCTAGCCGCTTTATCCTGTTCTACAGGGTCGCAGGCAAGCTGGAGCCTATCCCAGCTGACTACGGGCGAAAGGCGGGGTACACCCTGGACAAGTCGCCAGGTCATCACAGGGCTGACACATAGACACAGACAACCATTCACACTCACATTCACACCTATGGTCAATTTTAGAGTCACCAGTTAACCTAACCTGCATGTCTTTGGACTGTGGGGGAAACCGGAGCACCCGGAGGAAACCCACGCGGACACGGGGAGAACATGCAAACTCCACACAGAAAGGCCCTCGCCGGCCACGGGGCTCGAACCCGGACCTTCTTGCTGTGAGGCGACAGCGCTAACCACTACACCACCGTGCCGCCCCAAACACAAATATATTTGCTTTATTTATTTATTTTTTCAGAGAGGATAGAAAAGAGCGTTTGCATCCTGAAATGTCTTTAGATGGGAAAACAAGCAGAAAAACTCTTTTCCTACAGGATGTCTATCAGCATGTCAATTCGGACAGGATACCAAAAGAAATGACCTCATTATTTCTACTGGTCAAGAGCTTCTTTCCTGACTTCACCCTTTTACAGCAACATTCACTGTTCAATATTAATGAGAAATCTAATATATATATGTAATGGAGACAGCAAATGCTAGATTCCCAGAATGCAAGCCTTGAGACTCGACTCAGCTAGTTAGCAATGCGTTGACAGCAGTATTAGCATGAAAGTTGAAGCGCTGGAAGCTGATTTGTTTCAGCCGAGGAGGTGAGAGAGCTGGACAGACTGAAGTGCTAAAGCGCCGTTGCATTGCTCTGTTTAGGTAGACATGGCATGAGGGTTAAATGCTACTGCACCATGATCAGCAGGTAGACAAATAACATTGTGGGTAATGTAGTAACAATGTTGACATAGTTAAATATAGTGAAAATGGGAATCTGGTTTTGGTGCATCCTTGATTAGATGAATATACTTGCATCTATTGTCAGTAAAGTTTTTAGCGTTTTAGAGTGCTGAAAAATTACCTACAGCTTTTTCTCTTCATTAGAAAGATCCTTAAACTTGGCTAACAGACTTTAGCAGACTCAAGAGCACAACCGGCATAAAAATGAGGCCTACATTACAACAGTCTTTTCCATAACAGAATTTGGGATTATGGATGATATTGGTCACATTTTCCCATTTCCACTGTGCTCAGGTGTTGCATCTCTTTTGTGATTTTCATCAATTTTTCTTGATCATTGCTCCTTTACCAGGCTCGGACAGGAAAGGCTGTGTTTGTGTTATGCTGGACAGAACAATGGAGCGAAAAGCGTAAAAATGTTCAACTCCAGCCAGCTGCCAAAAGAAACATTTCTGTCACCGCAGAGAGCCACGTCCTGTCCGTTCTTTGTTTGCTTTAATTTCTGCTCCCTTTTATTGCATTAACGGACTCGGTTTTCTCAATATGCTCGGACATGATCCTAAACTGAAATGCCATCGGAATGAGGCGAAGTGGAGCAAAATGTAGCTGTGTTGATTTTGGAGTCGTGACACGGTGGAATAAGCAGCACGTGATGAGGAAAGCTTGGATCAGCTTACACTCTCTTCCTGATTACAGGGTCTCGCTTTACTCCCCTTTCACACACACACACATACACTTGTAGCTGTAGATGTTACACCAAATAATCAGGGATAGAGTAATGTGTGAACACCAGCTAGAGTTTGACATGCTAGGAAAGTTGAAACCGCAGTTTGCAGGTGAGTTTGTAAGGACTGTTAAGTTGAGGCAGATCTCTCAGCTCTGTTGGTAATGTTTAGCTACTGTCTCTTGGGGTAACAGCTGCAGTTTCCACCTAAAAATGGATTATTTTCCAATACCAGCACATCCAGAACAGTTTTACTCCTCTTAAACCACAGCGATTTGCCAACAATTACATTTTTAGTTACTTTTTTTTATGTTTTAAAACATCTGTTTTGAACACCTAACTTGTAACTAATTGATTTGGTAATTTTTTAAAAATTGATTAAACAACAACAACAACCATGGCTTTGATGGCCTTCCATTACTGTAATGCTACATTACATTTACAAGTGAAAAATGGAGGAACTGGCACTCGGACTGGAAACCCTCCCCCCATTTCCTCTTTGTCACTTGCAGACCATTTAGCTAGCAGATTAGCTGTACCCACTTCCAATAGTAAATAACTCACACAAGGCCTGTTTATAATCACCCACTTTTTTTTTTTGTTCACATCAGAAAAGAAAATAGCACAATGAAATTAGCCGATGAGACACTAAATGCGGCTCTGTGCCCAAGCATAAATTTGTTTCAGATTACTTTTAAGTGGAGCTTTTCAACAAGTTGCTGAATTTAGAGTAAATATAGAAACTTTTGGAATTTGATATCTGACCGACATCATTCAGACTGCTGAAGATCTTTGCATGTAAACACAGTCAATGAAAGTACGTCGAATGTTTATGATGCACTTTGAAAGAAACATTGCAGGAGATTGGGCAGGAAATATCAAGGGACCTGTTTCTTCTCCCTGCAGCTTAGAGATTTACAGTAGACTATAGGGAACTCTACTGCACTCAATACATTTTGGTGGATGGTTGTTGCTCTTTCTTTAAATCTGTGTGACTCAAAGCTCACAGGAAATGGCAACCTTTTGGGGAAAATCGAGACATCACTATGGCGTTTCCTCTCGGCTGAGGCCCGCGGACTGATATACAGGACCATCGGGGGGGTTGAGAAAGAAAAGAGGGGGAGGGGATGGGCTATCCATCAACAGGGTGGAGAAAGAAAAGGGGAGGAAGGGTTCGGAGGCCGAGAGTGTTTTTACTCGGAGGGAGAGCCATACATCATCCTGAAAAGCTGTCACAGAAGAGTCTGTTAAAATATACTAGAGGACTGAGCACAGGATTCCTCAAAAGGCCAAGCATAACTCAACCGAAATCACCAGCTACACCTCGACCCACCCTGAAATTTCTTTTTTATAGCCGTTTAAAACACAGGTCCTGTGTTCAGGAAGAAACCATAAAGAAAATGAATGTCCTAAAAGGGAAAGTCAGGTCCAAGGGGGTTTTGAGTTTGATCCTCACACAAAGCACTGTGGGATATCACTGAAGTCCCTGTTGGCTGAAAGTTCAAATGCCCCTTGTCCTCATGCCCTGGAGCAAGGAACTTCTGTTTGACTTTGTGGATTTCTCGAAATGCTGTAGACTTTTCTGGACCAACCACAGTAGTGTGGAAAAAAGTGCAGATAAGAGACACTTATTGCTTGTCAGTATCTATATTTCAGTATGATGTCATACTATAATAATAGAATTATGTTTACTTTGTTCACATTTTGCTGTATAGATAATGACTTCCCAAATAAATCACTGAAAAAAGGATGGAATGCATCAGCCAAGATGTGATTAAGACATGATTTGAATGGTAGTTCCAGTTTATTTAACATACAAACATTTATTACGCTGCCTTCTGAGGTGTGGAGCTTATCCTGTATGCAGATGATCTATAGCCAAATGCAGCCAAGATAAGATCCCAACAGTAGTCTTGACATCAGAAAATAACATACAAGCCACAGGAAGTGAAAAACAGTGTTTTGGCTGCTGTTATCTCACTATTATCTTGTTTACAACACAGTGTAAACAGTAGCTTTGTTTATGCTTATCTCACTAAAACAGCAGTCATCTTGTATTTTATTGAGCTAACTTTTTATTCCCTCATATACTCATCTTGTTATTTTTGTCATGACATTCTATAGCATCTGAAGCATTAGTTATAGGTACAGTACTGTGCAAGTCTTAGGCACACTTTTTTTTTTCATACAAACATAATGAAAGTTACTGGGTTTTGGTGCAAAATTAACAAGCGAGTGTGACAAAGTGTCCAGAAGAACTGAGGCTGGTTCTGCAAGATGCTCAGTAAAACCTACAGCCCATTTCCTTATAAAACTACACTCATTGTACCTGAGACTACTATTTTTTTTTAAGCAAAGGGTTGGCTCATACCAAATATTGACTTTGTTTCATTTATTATGGCTTGCTGCTGTTTATAGTATTTTTTTAATGTTGAAACATTTCATTTAATTATTTTTAAGCCATTTTTCGTCAACAGCATTTCTTTACATGTGCCTAAGACTTTTGCACAGTACTGTATATATAGCTATAACAATGATTATGTTATAGAGGTCTCAATATATAAAAATTACAGATCAGTTTGGCCAACTTTGCTAAATTTGGTGACTGTATGACCTCTTTAGTGATTTTATTTTACAAATAGCCTGGTGACAAATCTAGCAACTCACCACAAGTCTGACTGAGTTAAATTTGTATCCCACCAACCAATCACGCATCACCATTGTTCCCAAAGGCCAATCACGAATTATCATTGTTTCCCAGCAACTAATAATTAAACACTGTTCCCAACAACCAATCACTGATCACATTACATCCAATAACTGATTGCTACTATTTCCACTGACCAATAACTCATTACCAGTGCTCCCAATGACCAATCACAGATCACCCCTGTTTCCAATAATCAATCACTTATCATCCTTGTACTCAACAACTAATCACTAATCACCATTGCTCCTAACAACAAATCACTGACAATTCACCACAATTCACAATTGAGTGGGAATCACCAATGTTCCCACTAAAAACCATTGTTCCCATGTATCACCAATATTTCCAATGACCAATGACTGATCACCATTGTTCCCAATGACCAATGACTGATCACCATTGTTCCCAATGACCAATAACTGACCACCATTGTTCCTAATGACCAATGACTGATCACTATTGTTCCCAATGACCAATAACTGACCACTATTGTTCCTAATGACCGATGACTGATCACCATTTTTCCCAATGGCCAATGACGGATCACCATTTTTCCCAATGGTCAATGACTGACCACCCTTGTTCCCAGTGACCAATGACTGACCACTGTTGTTCTCAGTGACCAATCACTGACCACCATTGTTCCCAATGACCAATCACTGATCACCATTCTTCACACCAATCATTATTGTTTTCCCTCCTGCATACTTCTTTACTCTTCATTTTAAACTTTCTTCATCTCATCTCATTACCTCTAGCTGCTTTATCCTGTTCTACAGGGTCGCAGGCAAGCTGGAGCCTATCCCAGCTGATTATGGGCGAAAGGCGGGTTACACCTTGGACAAGTCGCCAGGTCATCACAGGGCTGACACATAGACACAGACAACCATTCACACTCACATTCACACCTACGGTCAATTTAGAGTCACCAGTTAACCTAACCTGCATGTTTTTGGACTGTGGGGGAAACCAGAGCACCCAGAGGAAACCCACACGGGCACGGGGAGAACATGCAAACTCCACACAGAAAGGCCCTCGCCGACCACAGGGCTTGAACTCGGACCTTCTTGCTTTGAGGCAACAGCACTAACCACTACACCACCGTGCCACCCTTTAAACTTTCTTATTTGTTGTAATTTACAAATAATAAAGCAGGTTACTTCATCTGTAACCATTTCCTTCTTCTCTATTTCCTGACACATCACTACCACTGCTTCTTTTTGTCTGCATTCTTGATATGCAACTGATCATGATGATTCAGTGAATATTCAAATTAGTCTATGACATCATCTGGTGAATTATTGAGTACATGTCACAACTATCAGGAGCAAGCATTTTTCATGTCATTGGTATAACAATGAAATAAACTGATGAAGCACTTTAGTTTCTTGGAAAAAAAGACACTAGGAATCAGACATGGCAATTTTCCCCAATCAGAACATATTCATGTTAGTGAGTTAAGTTTAGGGATTAAAAAAAGCATGACCCTTTTAAAATAAAAATATATGGCTTGTGTCATAATGGCATTTCCAATACGTGTTTTGATATACACAGTGCAAGATGCAATATCCTGAATGCATTAAGGGACGCTGTAATGACTTGCAAAGGAAACCTAGCCAAAAGACAAAATGCTCTCTGACACACACACACGCACACAAGTTGCCTTTGGCTGCAGTCTTCAAAGCTCCCTCCTCCCCATACAGTCCTTCTTTTTTTTCGGCACGTCTCTCAGTGCCGTATATCACCCTGATCACGGCGAAATGACAGCGAAAGTGGAGGAAAGATTAAGGGCTTGCGCACCCAGGAATGTTAAGTGTGGTCTGAGCATGTGAGCTGAGTATGGACTCGGGCACCGTCAAGGCCGAGCAGTTTGGAAACAATTAAAGTAATGGAAGGGGGGGAAAGAGGGGGAACACTGCTGTTCAACCCCCACCTTCGCAAAGTACCCCCAGAAACCTCCAGACAAGTGACTTATGGCTCCTTGGAGCACCATCTTCACCTTCCACCATAGCAAGTACATGTAATCCCTCACTACAGGTCTAAAATGTAGCCTGGATTGTTTCTTGGTGCAATTGGGGAAGTAAAGCAATCTCAGATCTTATTTTAAAAAATGACGACCTTGCACAGCACCAGGGTTAAAAGCTTGATTAAATCCTCCCTGTCATGGTTATGCCTTGAGGCCAATGGCTATAACGCCACGCAAGGTGTCATATACTAACTGAACTCACGAGCATATGTTAGCCACCAGATGTGCCATTCGTTGTCTGCTTTCGTCTTGGCAGTACGAAGCCTTCTGCTCCAGGCTAAGGACTTTCCCTTCCTCTTCTCTCCCCCCCCCCCCCCCCCCCCGCTAAGCCGAAATGACATGACGTCTCAGTCTTTCAGGATTTTTAAGATAGATGTGGCTCCTATGGTCCATGTCTGTAATTTAGTCTATTGTGATGGGATGTTCCACAGAAAAATAGTGACAGACTGAAAGCAGTCATTTAAGAGAGTCTAAGCCTCAGTCTAAAGAAACAATTAAGGGTTCTGAGTCTGAAAAGCTTCATGGAGCTGAACTTTGACCCTTGGGGTCGAGGCACAAAACAGGGATTAGTAACCATCTGATTGCTTTTTGTTACAGAATGGTATAAAGAGTGATTGGACTGAAAGAGATGAATTTCTAAACAGGGGAAAGGACACGGAGGGGAAAAAGTAACCAAAGGCTCCTAAAGAGAAAAGGGTATAGAAAAGATAGACTCAATAGCAAATAGATTTGTATTAAATACATTCTATTTTAATGGTTTTGGTGCAATTTTTTAAAATGAAAGTAGTCGTTTTTGTTGTTGCTGTTGTTGTTTACATCACAAAAAAACCCCACTCGTGTCAAGCCCCAGGACAAAGCTGGACAAAGCTGTGTTTCTTTGACAAACACGAAAACAAATTGTGACAGTGATGCTCAAGGTGAGTGAGGCAATTTCCAGGGAAGCAGGTGAAGACCCAAGATACAGCCTTGAGTCTCCTCCATCTCTTTCTTCTTTTTTCTCCTCTTTTTTCCAAGCCAGCTGGTCGTCTGGCCCCACCAGCACTGTAAATCTCTAAATCGCTTTTCTCTAGGTGGCAGATTTCACACGTTGCTAATTGGCAGTAAGGAAAAGGACTTTTTTTTGACAATTTTATACATTTGCTCTTGCAAACATTTTGACCTTTTGCTCACCATGCTTTGTTAATTAAATTAGAAGTGTGAAAATTAGACAAATCTTGTCAAGGAACACAATCCGCAAAAGAGACATGTATTGAAAATGATAGCTATAAAACAAAACAACAGCACTGAAGTTTTTTTTTTTTTTTTACAGCTTCATATGTGGAGCAAAGAAAGTTGATGGTTCTGTGTTGTGACAGGATGTCGGGAAGGAATGCAGGCACAGGCCGGATTGAAGTGAATTCATAACATCCTATGTAAAGCCATATATACGTATATCCTTCATAAAGGCCTTGGTAATTCATTGTTTTATGTCTATATGGATTCAGATCTGACTGTGAAAGCCATATAGATTAGAAGGCTATACAGATTACTGATATACTGATTACTTAACCCAGTCACAGATACAGTTATGATCTTTTTCATTTATTTTCACAGGGATAAAACCGTGAAAATAAATGAAAAATTGTCAAAGAAAAATCAGAAAAGAAAAAACATAATCATGTGAATTAACAAAAACATACTGAATGTGACAGTAAACAACTCATATGTAAAACAAATCATACATAAAAAATTAATCATGTCAGAAATTTACATTTTTACAATTAATGAAATGCATTTTTTTTGAATGTGTAAAAAGTGAAAAATGATGTAAAAAAGACTTGAAAATAAAAGCAAATGAACTACATGTGAAAATAAATTAATAATCTGCATAAAAATCCCATGAGAAAATGCATTTGAAAAAATGTCCAAAAAAAGAAAAATACATGAAAATAAATGACTTGTAAAAAAAAAATCATATGTAAAAATAAATTGTGTAAGAAATTCACCTTTTTAAAATAAACTAATTACATGAAAAAAGCTACTTGTAAAAAAATCTTTCACCACATATGAAAATAAACTGAAAAAATAAGTTTAATTAAAAATAAAAGTTTATGGACTACATGTGAAAAATGTAGTTAAGTATCTAAAAACACATATTAGCATTATAGCATTAGCCTCCAGGATAACCCATGTCACATTCTTCAACTCAGAAAGCTGATGGACGAATCAAGCCTCGGCTGACTCGCTCCAGGCTGTCGCTGATTATCAACAGGTTGATGGATGAGGAAAGTGCTGTCCTGGGTGAAGCCAAAATCCTCCATCCTAATCACATTTTCCCCTGACATTCAAGATGGGTCGCAGGTTAACTAGCATACAGGGACGGCTTGATTTTAATGGCTTTCTACTTCAGATGAACTGTCCCATCATGGACATCTGAATGAAACAAAGTGGCTCCTTCATCCACCGAATCATCATCATCATCTTCTTCTTCTTTAGTTTCTTGCTCTCAATCATCATCAGGCCTTGTGCAGATCTGATTAAGTAATAACCTGATTATTCGTGTTTCTGAGAAATCTGAGAAAACCAAGCAACTGATGGAACTTATTCAGTCTAATAAACTTCTATAAGATAGAAGATTCCAGGCCAAATATGGTAGAGTTTAAGGACCAGTTATGGCACTGGATCATGAATTGTGGTCTAAAAGTAGCTGAAGATTTTGAACATTTTCACCATTTTCAGTGGCCCGGGTGCAATTAACTATATCCAATGTGTCTTCTGTATTTTCAATTGTTGTCTACAGAGAAATAAAACAGAGACAGAATCCAAAGCAAGCATACAAGCAAGCAATTCAGGGACTTGCGGCTTGCTCAAGCACTTAACGAGTGCCCAACTTTTGATAAATGGGACATGACCTTGACCAAAGAACTACCACTATGCACTTCAGTCCAGGACTTATATATACACTTTATGAGGAACACCCATACACTTACTGTTTTATGCAGTTATCTAATCAGCCAATCCCTTGACAGCAGCACAGTGCATAAAATAATGCAGATACAAATCAAGAGCTTCAGTTAATGTTCAAACATCAGAATGGGAAACATTGTGATCTCAAAGTGTGACTTTCACTGTGGCATGGGTGTTGGTGCCAGATGGACTGGTTTGAGTATTTCAGAAACTGCTGATCTCCTGGGGTTTTCACACACAACAGCCTCGAGAGTTTACACAGAATGGTGAGAAAAACAAAAAACACTGAGTGAATGACAGTTCTGTGGGTGGAAACAAACACCTTGTTGATAAGAGAGTTAAGAGGAAAATGGCCAGATTGGTTCGAGCTGCCAGGAAGGATATAGTAACTCATAGCAACGGTTTATGGGCTCTGTTCTTCCATGACAGTTGTTTGACTTTTGACACAACATGGCAATATTGGACTTTCAGCTATTTCTTTGAACTGCTCTTTTTCTGTGGCAGAATAATTGTACAACACACATCTTCAATACAAAAAAAAACAAAAAACAAGAAGTTTTTATTTATTTTGGGTTTTCTGAAATCAACACAGAGTCGGAATTATACATACACAGTCAAAAATTTACATATGTCCACTTAGATTATTAGTTTCTGAAAGTTCCAAAATGTCTTTTACCTTTCCAAGGCCAAGGCCTCTTAACTTCCTGTTAGTGATCATGATTGACTACAGCTGGTAGCTTCTCTGCGCCAACATAAAAAGGGTTTGTTTGACAGCACTCTCTTCTAAACAACTTCAGATTCCAAGATCATCAGTTCAAACAACTGTATGTAAATAAAGCTTATTGGGAGGTGGATCCACTTTGCCAAGGCACTTTGCTGGAAGAAGACCCAAACTATCACCCTCAACTGAGAGGAAATTGGTTCAGATGGTCTGGAACAACCCAGGAACAACCAAGGCAAAGGACTGCCATGAACTGGAAGCTGCATCCTCATGAACTAAGAGGCTGCCATCAAAGAAAGATGCCCCTGCTCCAAAATCGACACCTTCAAGCTTGACTAAAGTTTGCAGCTGACCACATGAACAAAGAACAAGCCTTCTGGAGGAAAGTTTTATGGTCAGATGAGACAAAGATTAGTTGTTTGGCCACAATGACCAGAGGTACAGCAGAACACTGGACCAACTGTTAAGCTTGGTGGTGGAAGCATCATGCTCTGAGGCTGTTTCGCTGCCAGTGGAACTGGTGCATTGCACAAAGTGGATAGAATAATGAATGAGAAGGCCTACTAAAGATAAAATATGAGTGATTTAAAAATTGATGCAAGAAATAAATATCCAAAGATGAGAAAGAAAAAGACGGACAAAAAATAAGAAAGGATGGACAAATGACTTACATAACTTACAAATGTCAAATAATAAAGAAAGAGTGAAAAAGAAAGAGACTAATGTAAAAAGTCAAAAAGAAAAAAGAATGAAGAAAAAGAATGAATGTAAATATCAATGTAATGAAGAAAGGAGCTAATAATATAAGAAAGAAAAAAGAAAGAAAGAAAGAAAATAGAAAATAATGAATGAATTGATATAAAGAAGAAAGGAGCTAATGACAAAAGAAAGAAAGAAATGTTTTATTAAAAACATGAAAATAGAAACATCTAATAAAGTAAGGAGAAAGCAAGCAAGCATGCAAGCAAGAATTTAAAAACTGATTTAATAAAGCAAAAAATTTTATTTTGTTTACTTTATTAGATACTTTTTTTTCTGTGGGGGGTCCCCCCAATTTTCTCCCTATGATTCTCATCCACCAGACAGGTCTCTCCTATCACGCAACAGCTACCAACCAGGGAGAGCAAAGGTTATCACGTGCTTCCTACCTATGAACTGCTACTTATGCAATGTTAGGGGGCAGAGCTCTTAGACGCCTATGATTGGTTAGTGTCACTATAATTGACAGGAGTGAGAGAGTATGCCTCTCCTCCCTCCCTGATAGCACAGGCCAGTTTTGCTCTCTTGTGCCACAGATGGATTCCAAATAGTGATCTCCAGATGACAGGGCAAATATTTTTCTGTTGCACCACTTGAGAGAGAATTGAAAAATAGACAGGATATAAGAAATAATAAATAGTGAATATGAAGAAAAATAGTAAATAAAGAAAAAATATCAATAAAGAAATGAATATAAAGCAAGAAAGAGAGAAGAAGAAAAGTATGCTAAAGAAAAACTAGAAAACACGACAAAAAGAATATATGTGAAAAGAATTGAAAATAAGATGGACATCTTATAATTACTTCACACCCTTTTCCAACATCGTTGGTGTCTCCAAGCTCATCATCCTTAAGAAGGACCTCACACTTTGTCCTTCCTCCTCCTTCTTTTTCAGGCCAACGTGCAAGATCTACCGCAGAAGTGGCGCTCCGGTAGGCTGGAGGCCATATGGGCACCCTGTTGCAACAAGCATGCAATTAATCCTGAATTAGTTCAGCCAATCTGCCACACACAATCTGATAAAGCCTTGGTGTGAAGCTGAGCATACAAGCGAGTCTTCCAGGACACATCAGTGCATCCGTGCTACATTTGTTTGACACCGGGGCCAAGAATTTCCATCCACACTTCTCTCTGGAGACGTGCTGTGATCCGGAGATGGTGAATAATTTCGGGACATTGTTTGGGTCTTCCAGAATATGCGACTTAAATTATAAAAATGATCAGTAAATCTGATGCAATTTGTAAAAACTCATTTCAGCTTCAGGATGATAAAAGCAGAGCTCGGCTAAAACATGTATAATTGTGTCTTGTAATTTCTCTTCAGATGTATTTTTACAGAATAGTTTAGCTAGCTTGCTAACCTAACAGGATTTCTAAGAAGATTGCTTTTTAAATTCATAAAAGTTCATGATCCTCATTGCTCAAACTAGCCAGCTGGCTAATATAAAGGATACTGACAGGATTTTCGAGTGGATTTTCGAGTCATAATCACAAATGTTTTTAATCTTCACTACCAATTGCTAGCTAGCTGTCCAACATAAGCCTGAAACCATTCATGCCTGAAAACCAATAAGAAATCTTGTCTAACCTGACAAGATTTCTTATTGGTTTTCAGGCATGAATATTCATTGTCTTCACTAACTAGCTGGATAGATAGTGTTAATGTTAACCTGATATGAGTTCTCACCAGATTTTAACTCATTTAAAAATGTATATAAGCTTTACTGCTTACAGCTAGTTAGCTAACTAACAAGGGTAGTTAGCTATGAATGTTCATTGTCTTCACTGACCCTCACTGCTAAATCTAGCCAATTGGATACCATTTTCAAGTCACAATCATAAACATTTATAAACTTCACTGCCAATAGCTAGCTAGCCGGTCAACATAAGCTCACTTGATAGGTTCATAATATGTTTTTTTTTAAAAGCATAAATATTTATAGTATTCACTGCTGATGCAAGTAAGATGGATAGCTTTCGCTAACCTGACAGAATTTTCTTTATTGCTATCTAAAGCCCACCACACACCTTCCCGATTCGCTTACGATTTTGTCGGGCCGATTAAATCGCTTGCGAATCATAAATGTGTGCGGGGGCACCTCGTAGCCGATTTCATTGGTTCTCAGTTGCTTGGTTCAGATCAAACTGGTCTTGATATTTTCGGACGCAATCTCCTCGTACGCAACACAATCGGTAGAGTGTGCGTTGTTACTACGATCTCATTCTTCTCTTACGATTGGCTATGTACCCAAATCCTTTAAACTAGCAGTTATCAAACCCCTGATTAAAAAACCTGACCTTGATCCCTGTCAGCTGTCCAATTATTGGCCGATATCAAACTTCCCCTTTATCTCCAAGATCCTTGAAAAAGCTGTGGCACAGCAGTTATGCTTATATTTACATAGGAATAACATCCATGAAATGTATCAGTCAGGATTTAGACCTCATCATAGCATAGATACAGCTCTGGTTAAAGTAGTAAATGACCTACTGTTGGCGTCTGATCAGGGCTGTGTCTCGCTGCTTGTGTTGCTTGACCTTAGTGCAGCATTTGAGATCATTGATCATTCCATTCTTCTGGATAGACTAGAAAACGTTGTGGGAGTTAAGGGAACGGCCCTCTTCTGGCTCAGGTCTTATTTAACTGATCACTATCAGTATGTTGATGTAAATGGTAATGTTTCTAGACATACTGAGGTAAAGTTTGGTGTTCCACAAGGTTCTGTCTTGGGTCCACTGCTTTTGTCTTTATATATGTTACCTCTGGGTGATATTATTTGTAAACATTGTATTAGTTTCCACTGTTATGCTGATGACACACATTTGTATGTTTCTGCAAAACCTGATGAGAGACACCAGCTTAATAGAATTGAGGAATGTGTGAAGGACATTAGACACTGGATGCTTATTAACTTCCTTCTGCTTAAAGGAATACTCTGGAGTGAAATGGTTTTTTAGGTCTATTTTCGCATTATTGGGAGTACATACGTTGAGTTGCTACCACAATAATCACATCAATCGGTTGTGTTTTGAGAAAATTAGTTTTTTGTGATTTCAACCGGAAAGCGCTAACACGGCAGTGGCCGGGGCATGTCTTTTTGCCGATACAAAACGCTAGTTTTAAAACCATTGCAAAGTTCAAAACAACATGACAGTTCTGTGGAAGTGAGTAGAGGGTTTCTACAAACAAAACGAAGTGTCCCTGGCTCTGTAAGTACACTGACAGTGTGTGTAGAAGAGTAAATATAAAGCCAGTGACCTTATCTGTAGTTGGACTTCCTCAGACGCCATCTTCAGGGGACAGTCCGTAAAACTTGAGTGCAGCGGGATGGAAATGCACTAGCGGGATGGACTCTGCACTCGGCACTCGACTTTTACGGACTGTCCCATGAAGATGGCGTCTGAGGAAGCCCAACTACAGGTAAGGTCACTGGCTTTATATTTACTCTTCTACACACACTGTCAGTGCACTTACAGAGCCAGGGACACTTCGTTTTGGTTGTAGGAACCCTCTACTCACTTCCACAGAACTGTCATGTTGAGCTTTGCAATGGTTTTAAAACTAGCGTTTTGTATCGGCAAAAAGACATGCCCCGGCCACTGCCGTGTTAGCGCTTTCTGGTTAAAATCACAAAATGAATTTTCTCAAAACACAACCGATTGATGTGATTGTGGTAGCAACTCAATGTATGTACTCCCAATAATGCGAAAATAGACCTAAAAAGCATTTCACTCCAGAGTTTTCCTTTAACTCTGACAAGACTGAAGTACTTGTACTAGGACCACATGCAGCTAGAAGTAAGTTTTCTGATTACACAGTAACTCTGGATGGCCTTTCTGTTTCTTCACGTGCAGCAGTAAAAGACCTCGGGGTGATTATTGACCCCAGTCTTTCATTCGAAACTCACACTGATAACATTACCCGGATAGCTTTCTTTCATCTCAGAAATATTGCTAAGATAAGAAATTTAATGTCACTACATGACACGGAAAACTAGTTCATGCTTTCGTTACCTCCAGGTTGGATTATTGTAATGCCTTACTGTCTGGATGTTCCAATAAGTGCATAAACAAGCTTCAGTTAGTTCAAAATGCAGCAGCAAGAGTCCTTACTAAAACTAGAAAATATGACCACATCACCCCTGTCTTTTCCACACTGCATTGGCTCCCAATCAAATTTTGTATTGATTATAAAATACTACTATTGACCTTCAAAGCACTGAATGGTCTCGCACCACAGTACCTGAGTGAACTTCTGCTCCTCTATGACCCGCCTCACCTACTTAGATCAAAAGGTGCAGGCTATCTGCTGGTACCTTGTACCGGTATAGTGAAGGCTACATCAGGGGGCGGAGCCTTTTCTTACAAAGCCCCACAGTTATGGAACAGCCCTCCAAGTAATGTTCGGGAATCAGACACACTCTCAGCGTTTAAGTCTAGGCTGAAAACATATCTGTTTAGTCAAGCCTTTTGTTAATGGTGTTTATGAGGTAAAGGTGTAGATCTGGAGGGTCCTCAGACATAGAGTGTTTTGGTAAACTGGGATGTATGGATGCTGTCAGTCTCCCACTTGCTTGCTCACTTGAGTTTGTTGACGGTGTAGTGGCTGGCTGCTTTATGTCCCGGGGCTCCCTCATGCTTGTGTACCTTCTGGCTCTCCCCTTTTAGTTATGCTGTCATAGTTAGTTGCCGGAGTCCCTGCTTGTACTCAGTGCAATATGTATACTGTTCCTACTTATTCAGGTGACATTGGGCATACCGAACAACCTGTGCCCCCCCCCCCAAAAAAAAAAAAATCTGTCCCTCTGAGTTACATGTTGGTCCTGGGATCGAGATGCTGACCTCTTCTGCTCCTTGGACTTGCGTGATCCATCCTGGTGCCCTGTGTCTGGTTGGAGTCTCACCACATCGCTCCTGTGGAGGACGGCCCCATGTGGACAGTTGAAAGTCACACCTGGAGGATGCTCTGGACACTTACAGTAATGCTTTTATGGCTGAGGACTACAGTTGACTTGCTAACTTTAGGACTGCAGTTGTCATGAACAGTTTTGCACTCAAGTTTCCATCAATGAAGCGTTTATAACATTGATGAAACTGACTTCATGTTAAAACCGTTAATGTTATAGTCATGTTGTCTGTTGCTGCCCAAATGAGGATGGGTTCCGTTTTGAGTCTGGTTCCTCTTGAGGTTTTTTCATGTTGTCTGAGGGAGTTTTTCCTTGCCACCATCGCCATAGGCTTGCTCATTGGGGATAGATTAGGGATAAAATTAGCTCATGTTTTAAGTCGTTCAAATTCTGTAAAGCTGCTTTGCGACAATGTTTATTGTTAAAAGCGCTATACAAATAAACTTGACTTGACTTGACTCATCAGTTATGATCATTTTAAACAGCCAATTGGAGTGCCAGGATTGATCACATGTGGACTGCAGACCAGGAAGCACAACTTGTGTCACTTTGGGAAGCATCCACCTGTCTTTATGACATTAGTTCACCTGATTACAGCAAACGGGAAAAGAGGAACGAGGCTATGGCTGTAATCGTGTCAGCTTTGAAAATGCCTGGTAAAGTATTATAGCATTGTCAGTGGTACAGAAATCGCTTGTCCCGAATCCTGGAACAAGTTGAATTTTAAGAACGACTGAACAAGTTAGAATCAATTCTTATTATTGATTTGTCTAGTTGGGATCATGATCCCTTTTTGATTCTAATATTCAAAATTTAATACTTCTCTATCTACGTATGTATGTATGTATGCATGTATGTATGTATGTACATGTGTGTGTGTGTGTGTGTGTGTATATATATATATATATATATATATATATATATATATATATATAGTATATATTTTGTACTATCATGTGACATCTTGAACATGTGACCATCTATTTGGGCTGAATGTGTATGATGTCTCACAAATTTGTGTGGGGAATTTTGAACCCATCAAATTGGGCCTGTATACTCGTAACTGATCGCCCGATACACGAAGCCCCGGTGAAATCGGGAAGGTGTGCGCTGGACTTAACATAAACTAATCTGACAGCATTTCTTACAGGATCTTTAAGACAAATATGCATAATTCTTACTGCTACTGGCTAGTTAGTCAACAAATGCTACTCTGACAATTTCTGAGAGGATTTTTAAGCCATAATTATAAATATTCATAAACTTCACTGCTTATACAAGCTAGTTATCTAAGATGAGTTATTGAGACAGGATTTCTGAGCAAAATTTGAAGATTCATAAATGCTGTATTCATGACTCTTACTGTAAAAGTTAGTCAGCTGGCTAACACTAACCTGACAGGATTTTCAAGTCATAATCAGAAACATTTATAATCCTCATTACTAAGTGCTAGCAGGCAAACATAAACCAACATGAACACATTTCAAGGTTTTACCTGAGGTCTTAAAGTGTGAGTATTCATAGTCTTCATTGCTTCATTGCTAATGACAGGATTTCTGAAAGGGTTTTAACCCATAGCCAAAAATACGTATAATATTTACTGCTTATACTAGCTAATTAGCTAAAATAAACTAATCTGGCAGAATTTCCGAGAGGATTTTAAGTCATGTTTACAAATGGACATCATTTACTGTTAATGCTAGCTAACAGAGGCAAATCTGATATGATTTCTGAGAGGATTTAAGTAATGTCATGAAACTTTTTTGGAATGTGCTGCTGGTATTAAATTCAGAATGAGTGTATATTTACAAAAAAAAATCAAGTTGATCAGTTTGAACATTAAATATCTTACTGCCTCCATCAACTTTGTTGGAGGAGGTTTTGTTTTCACCTCCATTTGTTTGTTTGTTTGCCTGTTCCCAATGTAACTCAAAAAGTAGTGAATGGATTTTGAAGAAATGTGAGTCATAGGCCAAGGAACAATTGATTAGATTTTGATGTAAATTTGGATATGTATATAAGCATAGTAAACATCTGGATATTCTAATATGTGGCATGGCAGAGGTATACACTCTACCAAGTGTCCTTCTAGTCTTTGTATTATATTCAATTGAATATAGGTCAGAAAGGATTTGCAAATCATTGCATTCTGTTTTTATTTACATTTTATACAGTGTTCCAGCTGTTTTGGAATCAGAGTTGTAAAGTTACTCTATCTATCTATCTATCTATCTATCTATCTATCTATCTATCTATCTATCTATCTATCTATCTATCTATCTATCTATCTATCTATCTATCTATCTATCTATCATCTGGCAGGATGTCTAAGAAGATTTGAAGCCATATTCAGATTTTTTGATTAAAAAAAAAAGTTATTGCTTATAATAATTAGTTAGCTAAACTGAACTAATCTGACAGTATTTCTTAGAGGGTTTACATTATATATATATATATATATATATATATATATATATATATATATATATATATATATATATATATATATATATAAAACTGTTTATTCTACCTAGTTAACTAATCTGACAAGATTTCTGAACATATTTAAGCCATATTTCTTCAACATTTTACTGCTTATACTATCTAGTTAGCTAACATACGCTAGTCTGACAGGATTTCTGAAAGGGTTTCATTTTTATAAAATATAATTTTACAGCTTAGAAGAGCTAGTTAGCTAATATAAGCTACTCTGACAGGATTTATGAAAAGGTTTCTTGTTATAAAATATAATTTTACAGCTTATAAGAGATAGTTAGCTAAAATAAGTTAGCTAACATACGCTAGTCTGACAGGATTTCTGAAAGGGTTTCATTTTTATAAAATATAATTTTATAAAAATGGCAGGATTTCTGAAAGGGTTTAATTTTTTATAAAATAACATTTTTACAGCTTATAAGAGCTAGTTAGCTAACTTAAGCTACTCTGACAGGATTCATGAAAGGGTTTTTATGGTATAAAATATAATTTTACAGATTATGAGAGCTAGTTAGCTAAAATAAGTGACTGACAAGATTTCTGAAAAGGTTTCTGTTATAAAATATAATACAACTTACAACTTATACCGGTAAGTTGTTTCTGTTACAACTTATAAAAGCTAGTTAGGTAACATACGCTACTCTGAGAGGATTTCTGAAAAGGTTTCTTGTTATAAAATATAATTTTACAGCTTATAAGAGTTAGTTAGCTAACATAAGCTACTCTGACAGGATTTCTGAAAAGGGTTTTTAAGTCATATTTTTAAATGGACTTTTGTTTTACCAGGTTCCATATTTGGTAAAATAAATTATTGATTAAATCCTTTCTAAAGAGAAAATACACTGTATTTCATGCTAACATCATTCACTGTGATCAAACTTTGATGATTATTGTGCAGATATGCAGAAATGTGATGTTGGCACATGGCTACCTGTGAGCTCCAAGCTACACACCTTCAGACTTCAGGTTAAGACACTCGAGAGAGAGAAGATGAGGACAGGAAGGCATTTGTTCTTTCTTCAGTGAGAAAGATAATTTCCTGTGACACGCTCCACCAGCATGACATCATAATTCAACGCCACTCGTCTCGAAGGTGCATGCGGGAGGTGTATATCAACTTTATGGCTTCTCCTTCAGAGCCGTGAGGTCCTGAATCAAACGGCAGATCTTTATCCAAGGCTGCATTTGAAAAAAAAAATGTGAAGAATGAATTAAGAAAGTGCAAATCAGAGTATGATGATGAGCTAAATCGTTCACTTTCATTTAGCTCTGGACACATTAGTCATCTTAGGTGAAGTGTTCCTTTAATCAGTTTCAGAAGTGATTTATTTGAAGTCAAGAGTGAGGAACCTCTTCAGCTCTGTTCTTATCATGTTGTCTTCAATGCATCTTTGCGACTTTACTTCGAGAGAAAAGTTTAGCTTGTAAAAGCTGCTCTGTTGTGCTGTATTTATCTGATCAAATAAATGTTCCTACCAAAACAAGCATCACATGAATAACTCTAATAAAATACATTCAGATTGGAAAATGTTTTCTGTAAAGCTGCTTTGCGACAATGTCTGTTGTTAAAAGTGCTATAAACTTGACTTGACTAAATTTGTTCAGGTGTTTAGAAAAAAAATTCTAAACTCAGCAGCTCTCTGATGGCTTCACCACACACAGTGCAGAAAAACTGAAATAAACATAATATCGTAAATATATAACAAAATATATAAGGAAATTTTTTTAAAAAATCAAATAAAATTTATAGAGAATACTTAAATTAAATAGAAATATATTAATTAATATTTATGAATACATCAACAATAATAAACTTACATGTAAAAAAAACATGAAAAATAAAATTTAAAATGACAAAAATTTGAATGAAAAAGCAGAAAAAACAGGGATGAAAAATAAAAAAGAAATAAAAGGTTATAAATAATTAATACATTTCTTACTACTTCTGTTCCTTACAACTTTCTCATTTTTCCTCTCTCTCTCTCTCTGTCTCTCTCTCTCTTTCACACTTTCCTTCTGTGTTCTCTCAGTCTTTTCATTTTCTTCCAGTTCTCTACCCCTTTTTCTCTCTTCCTATCTTCATCATTTTCTCCCTCCCCTTTCTCTCCTCCTCTTTACCTCTTTCTCAAGCTCACTCTGTTCTCTCTCTCTCTCTGTCACTTTCTTTCTTCCCCCTCTCTCCATTCTCTGTCCTCTCTTACTCTGTTTTTGTGTCTCCCATTTCCCCTCCTCTTTTTCTGTTCTCATTTATGTTTTCACTCTCTCCTTTTTCTGTCCATTGTCTTTCTGGTCTTCCCCATTTTCTCTGTTCCTTTCTCCTCCATCCCATTTTCTCCTCCTCTTTCCTTCTCTCTGTCTTCCCATTTTCCTATCTTTTTTTCTCTCATACTCCCTTTCTCTATCTGTTTATCACTCTCTCCATTTCCTTTCTCCTTGGCTGTTCTCATTTTGCTTTCCTTCTTTCTCTCCTGTCTCCTTTTTTCCAGTCTCCCTCTCTCTCCTTCTTTTTCTGTCTTTTCCCTCTGCTTTTCTCTCTTTCTTCCTGTCTCCACCCTTTTCTCTCTTTCCTTCTTTCTAGTTCCTCTTTCCATTGCTGTCTCAACTCTTCTTTTTTCATTATTCTCCCTCTCTCCATCTTTCCATTACCTTTGTTTATGTTCTCTCTTCTCTCATCCTCTGTATTTCCCCACTCTCCCCTTCTTCTCTTTTTTCTGTCTTTTTCTTTCCTTCTTTCGCTCCCAGTTTTCTCTTTCTCAATTTTCTCTGAGTCTTTCCCTTTGTTAGTCTCAGTCTTCTTTTTCTTCTCATTCCTCTTCCATCTCTCTCTCTCTCTCTCTCTCTCTCTCACACACACACGCTTTCCTTTTTCTTTCCAATTTCTCTGACTTTCCATCTCTCCTTTCTTTCTTTCTTTCTTTCTTTCTCTTTCTTTCTTTCTTTCTTTCTTTCTTTCTTTCTTTCTTTCTTTCTTTTTCAGTTCTCTCTCTTCTCTCTCCATTTTCTCCATGTACTCTCTTCCCTTCTTTTTCAATTTTCTCTCACCTTTTTTCTCTCCCCTTCTCAATCTTTCCATCTATCTCCATTTTTTCACAGTCTTTCCTCCTTTCTTTTCTCTCCTGTTTTTCCCTGTCTCCATCTCTCTTACTCCTCCTCTCCCCTTTCTTCTCCTTTTTTCTGTCTAATTCCATTTTTCTTCCTGTCCCTATTTTTTTATCCCCCCTTCTCTCCTGCTTCCTTTTCTTCTCATTCCCTCTGTCTCACTCTCCTTTTTCCAGTTCTCTCCCTCTCTCATCTGTCCCCATGTTCTCCTTCTCTCTTGAGTTCTGCTTGAGTTTCTTCTGTTCTTTTTTGCCCAGTTCTCTCCTTTTTCCTCCTTTCTCCTTCTCTTTTCTCTCTCCTGCTTGCTAAATGCATCTACATTTTGAGTCTTTATTATTAATGTCAGATAAAATATTCATTTAAAATTCATTTACATCTCTCTCTCTCTCTCTCTCTCTCTCTCGTCTTTGGCACTTGACTCCCTTCATCCCTGTCTCGAATCTGCAGTCTGCTAAACATCCACTTGCACATAATCGTCCTCTAATTCATCATTTTTCATTCATCTCTTTTAACATTCGGCTACTAAAAGAGATTGTGAGGTGTGAAGTCTACATGACACACACACACACACACACACACACACACACACTCCCCCATGTTCCCTTCCTCTCATGTACACTTGCACTTGATTCCTTTCATGGTGTGTGTGTGTGTGTGTGTGTGTGTGTGTGTGTGTGTGTGTAAATGACTTTCCATGCCAGAAGGTTCCAATTTAACCGCACACAGTGTATATTTTGCATTGGGGAGGAGGGCACGCTCAACATGTCAGAGAAAAATGGCTGAAAATATATAATTATGAGACCCCAAAAATGGCTTCAGTCCGCTCTGTCGAGGAAAAAAAAAGGGTTAACTAAACATTTCAGTGTCACCAGGCGAGTCCAGGGCGGTGAGGGAGAGTTAATAAACGCATCTCTCAGTATGTGTTTGGCCTTCTAAATGCCCAGGTCATAAATTACAGAGTGGTGTGTTTGTCTCACCTCCTGATGGTTTCCTTCAGAACCTTCGCTCCTGACAATCACCACAACACAGCTGTGAGATCTGCTCTGGACCCCTGAGCACAAGAAACAAATAAACAAAGGTAAAAGAAATTCAGAATTTGGACAACTTGGGAGTAAAAAAATAAACTTTTAAAAAATTTTGGAGTTAAAAAAAGAGATGAATGAGAAGTTTAAAGAGTAATAATAATAATAATAATAATACACAAATGTTCGAAAGATATTTAAAAAAGATCTCAAGGGAAAAGTAATAAGAAAGGTGAAAAAACAGTAAATACACTTCTAAAGATAAAAAAAGATTTTTAGATTTTTTTATGGTGTCACATAGACTACATTTAAAAATTACTTCTGGTGTTAGAAAGTTCTCATCTCATTATCTCTAGCCGCTTTATCCTTCTACAGGGTCGCAGGCAAGCTGGAGCCTATCCCAGCTGACTACGGGCGAAAGGCGGGGTACACCCTGGACAAGTCGCCAGGTCATCACAGGGCTGACACATAGACACAGACAACCATTCACACCTACGGTCAATTTAGAGTCACCAGTTAACCTAACCTGCATGTCTTTGGACTGTGGGGGAAACCGGAGCACCCAGAGGAAACCCACGCGGACAACATGCAAACTCCACACAGAAAGGCCCTCGTCGGCCCCGGGGCTCGAACCCAGGACCTTCTTGCTGTGAGGCGACAGCGCTAACCACTACACCACCGTGCCGCCCGTGTTAGAAAGTTACTTTACAAAATAAATACTTCAATAAATAAATCACTTCAAATACCACTGATCAAAAGAAATAAATAAAAGGAATTCCAATTTTTTTTTAAAATGTGGGCAGAAAAATAAAGCGCTTTAAAGTGTTGGGGTGAAAATTGAAGAAATAAAGAGATTAATGAGAAGCTAAAAGAATAAAAAAAAATTTAAATTTATACATATATGTACTAGATAGATCTTTAAAAAATATCTCAAGGTTCGGGGGCGTCGTGGCTCAGGTGGTTAAGGCGCCATACCATGAATGCGGGCGACCCAGGTTCGATTCCGGCCCGAGGTCATTTCCCGATCCCTTCCCGTCTCTCTCTCTCCTGCTCATTTCCTGTCTCTACACTGTCCTATCCAATAAAGGTGCAAAAAGCCCAAAAAAATATCTTTAAAAAAAAAATATCTCAAGGTTATAAAAAGGAAAAGGAATTAATCATTAAGGTGAAAAAATAAGATACATTATTTTTTTCGCAGTCCAAATCCTGTGCCCTGATTGGCTGGTGAGCGGGTCCATATCCTATGGTACGGACCCCAGTTATGGACCTCTGGTGACTCGCTTGTTCACAACAACGACAAACATAGTCACATTTTTTGTCAACATTTATCTTTTTTTAATAAGACAGTGTTCACAGCGAAAGCGAGTTTTACTACCTTGAGGAAGAAGAAATAAAATAAAACATTTCAGGAGAAAGCTAAAAACCTGTAACTTGCTAACGCCGAGCAAAAACATGGCTGAATCCTGAATGACTCCTATTTGTATAAATAGGGGACTACATAGGCGGCAAAATGTAGCTTTTTTCCTGCCATGGAAGTGCACTTGTATACCGAGGAGGAAGCCATTTGCATTACAGCCATGAATGAGGATTCAAAATGGCGGCTTGGCTCGGTTTTCCCTTTCGGGCGCTCTCGTCTTCTGTTAGAATTTGGTAAAGAAAAAATAAATATATTATTTACCAGCTTAAGGTCGGTCCGTATGGTGAAATACCGTGACCTCGGCCTTGAATACTGACCTCGGCCCAGAGGGCCTCGGTCAGTACTTTCAAGACTTCGGTCACGGTATTTCACGATATGGACCTCCCAGCTGGTAAATAACACACACACACACATATATCTCATCTCATTATCCCTAGCCACTTTATCCCTAGCCACAGGGGTACACCCTGGACAAGTCGCCAGGTCATCACAGGGCTGACACATAGACACAGACAACCATTCACACTCACAATTTAGAGTCACCAGTTAACCTAACCTGCATGTCTTTGGATTGTGGGGGAAACCAGAGCACCCGGAGGAAACCCACGCGGACACGGGGAGAACTTGCAAACTCTGCACAGAAAGGCCCTCGCCGACCATATATATATATATATATATATATATATATATATATATATATATATATAAAAGCTAGAAGAAATCAGGCTTTTTTATGACATATAGACTATTTATAGAAATGACTGTAGGTGTTAGAAAAGCATGAAATACATTCAATACCTACATTATTATTAAATAAATCACTTCAAACACTATAAAGAACAAAATAAATAAAACAGAAAAAATAAAGAATTATAATAAAAAAGTATTAAAAATAATGAAAATTAGGTGAATTTAAAAAAAAAGGAAAATTCCAGAATTCTATAAAATACAAGCATAACAAAAATATAATACAAAACCTGAGAATTTAAAATGAAAATGAGTTGAAGGATAAAAAAAATTGTAAAAGGGCAACATTCAATGAAAAAGGTTGGGATGGAAAACAAATAAAATAAATAATATAGAATTTAAAAAATAGAAGTGAATGAGGAAAAGATTAAGGCTGCAGTGAAAAATAAAAAATGAAAGAAAAATGAAAAGGTAAAAGAAAGTTATGATATAGTAAATAGTTAATGTTAATAAAATGTTGAGGGAAAGATGGAAAAAGACAAAGAATTAAATCATTTTTGTCAAGCATCAAAAGATCAAAATAAAATGCAGGCAAAATAACAAAAAAAAGGAAGAAAGAAAATGAAACACCCTCAGGAAACGTTTCTATTATTTCAAGGTTACATAAACCAGATTCCATTAAAGCTGTACAAAACTCACTCACACACACACACACACACACTATTAGCATCCCCAGACACACTTGACTAGGTCTCATCTTTCAAATTTCTCTTTTTTAACATCTTAAATTCTATATGGACACAATACTGGTATGATTTCTTACCAGTTATATCATTTATCATTTCATTTTATTATTTAATTTTTTCTTGCACCAGATTTTTTAGATTTAATTTATTTGTTTGTTTGCTTGCTTGCTTATTCACTATTTTTAAAAATAAATTAATTTGATGATTTTTTAACTGTTTTTCTTTCTTTCCTTTTTTTTATATTAAATTCTATTTTCCCCTGACATTTTAGTTTTATTTTATCTTAATTTTTGTTTTTTACTGTCAAAATTTGTACAATTCTTTGTCTTTTTTTATGCTTTATCTTTCCCCAAACTGATGGTACGACAGTGTAGTGGTTTGCACTATCACCTCACAGCAAGAAGGTTCTGGGTTCGAGCCCAGTGGCCGATGGGGGCCTTTCTGTGCGGAGTTTGCATGTTCTCTCCCCATGTCTGCGTGGGTTTCCTCCAGTTGCTCCGGTATCCCCCACAGTTCAAAGACATGCAGGTTAGGTTCATTGGTGGCTCTAAACTGACTGTAAATGTGAGTGTAAATGGTTGTTTGTCTCTATGTGTCAGCCCTGCGATGATCTGGCGACTTGTCCAGGATGTACCCTGCCTCTCACCCATAGTCAGCTGGGATAGGCTCCAGCTTGCCCATGACCCTGCACAGGATAAGCAGTTACAGATAATGGATGGATCTTTCCCCAAACTCATTTTTTGTTTTCTTAAATATTCCATCTTCATTGTCTTATTTAAACAAAGCAAACTTGCATTTAACTATAGATGCATACACACTGATCAGCCATAACATTTAAACCACCTGCCTAATATCATGTACTGTAGGTCCCACTTGTGCCACAAAAAAAATCTGACCTGTCAAGGCCTGGACTCCACAAGACCTCTGAAGGTGTGTTGTGGTGTCTGACACCAAGACGTAAGCAGCAGATCCTTAAAGTCCTGTAAATTGTAAGATGTGAGGCAGGGCCTCCATGGATTGAACTTGTTTGTCCAGGACATCCCATAGATATTTGACCAGACTGATAACTTGGGAATTTGACAGCCAAGTCAACACCTTAAACTCTGTCATTTTCCTGAACAGTTTTTGCTGAACAGTGTGGCAGGGTGCATTATCCTGATGAAAAAGGTCACTATCATTAGGGAATCCCGTTTCCATGAAGGTGTGTACTTGGTCTGGAACAATGTTTAGGTGGGTGGCACGTGTCAAAGTAACATCCACATGGATACCAGGACACAAAGTTTCCCAGCAGTAGAGGTCTGCGTGGGTCAGATTTTTCAGTCCCGCTCCCGTCTGCGCCCGCATTGTGCAGTCCCGCTCCTGCCCGCGCCCACAAAGAATTATGATTTTCAGTCCCGCTCCCGCCCACAAAAAAATTATGATTTTCAGTCCCGTTCCCGCCCGCAAATCGCCTGCCATATTTTGTCCCGCTCCCGCCCCCGCCCGCAAATCCCGCATGATGCAGACGTTCGCGTTATTTCTCAGGAAAGTTCTTGTCTTGACACAGCGTGATGGTGCCCCGCCCCCTACTTTGAGTGGATTTGAGCATAAATATCTACAGCTCACATTCGTTATTATTTACCTTGTTTCTGAATTCAGTATGTAGTGTCTCTAATAATAATAAGTGCTGTCAAGTGATTAAAATATTTAATCATGAATCGCACATTTTTATCACATGAGAAACCATTGTAATTCTCTGATCAGCATAAAAAAGTGAATGGGCTTGCTTTGTACCAATGGTGTTTTTTTTTTTTTTTAATTGCAAAGCAGAGCTAGTAAGAGAAGTGAATTGATTTACTGCTTGAGTTAGTCTACAAGTCTAATCAGAGAGACAGGTTACACAGTGACGGTAGGCTTGACTCAATGCTATCCCAGAAATCCTTCCTGTAATATGCAAATTTGGCCGCCTCTGATTGGACAGCCAAATTTGCATATTACAGGAAGGATTTCTGGGATAGCATTGAGTCAAGCCTACCGTCACTGTGTAACCTGTCTCTCTGATTAGAGTTGTAGACTAACGCAAGCAGTAAATCACTTCACTCATGGTTCTCTTGCTAACTGGGTGTGAACCGCGAGTCATTAGAGTGATCAAAGGATTTCCTGTTAGGGTGATCAATGGCAAATTTAAGATGCTATTCTTCACTCAATCTGGCAATCTGACTCTCTCTGCAAATTTAGGCATCTTAAAATGTTTTTATTAATGCCAAATAAAATATCCAGCACAAATTATATATGATAGACATAAATTAATAATTTATAAATTTTATTTTAAACACGTTTTTAGTTACCGGGACTGCAGCTTATCACCGCTCCCACCCACGCCGCATATGTGCACTCCTGCCCGCATGCATATGTGCACTTCCGGTCCCGCCCGCGCGCATATGTGCACTTCCGGTCCCGCCCGCACCGCATATGTGCACTCCCGCTCCCGCCCGCGCGCATATGTGCACTTCCGGTCCCGCCCGTGCCGCATATGTGCACTCCCGCTCCCGCCTGCGCCGCATATGTGCACTCCCGCTCCCGCTCGTGCCGCATATGTGCGCTCCCGCTCCCGCCCGTGCCGCATATGTGCACTCCTGCTCCCGCCCGTGCCGCATATGTGCGCTCCCGCTCCCGCCCGTGCCGCATATGTGCACTCCTGCTCCCGCCCGTGCCGCATATGTGCACTCCCGCTCCCGTCCACGCCCATATGTGCACTCCCGCTCCCACCCGTGCCATATATGTGCACTCCCGCTCCCGCCCGCGCGCATATGTGCACTTCCGGTCCCACCCGCGCCGCATATGTGCACTCCCGCTCCCTCCCGCGCGCGCATATGTGCACTTCCGGTCCCACCCGCGCCATATATGTGCACTCCTGCTCCCGCCCGCGTGCATATGTGCACTTCCGGTCCCGCCTGCGCCATATATGTGCACTCCCGCTCCCGCCCGCGCGCATATGTGCACTTCCGGTCCCGCCCGCGCCGCATATGTGCACTCCTGCTCCCTCCCGCGCACGCATATGTGCACTTCCGGTCCCGCCCGCGCCGTATATGTGCACTCCCGCTCCCGCCCGCGCGCATATGTGCACTTCCGGTCCCGCCCGCGCCCGCAATGAGTTTTCAAAATTTGTCCCGCGCCGCACTGCTTTGCGGCGGGTCCCGCGAGTCCCGCGGGAGTCCCGCGGGAGTGCAGGGCTCTACCCAGCAGAACACTGCCCAGAGCTTCACACTGCCTCCAAATCCTTGCCTTCTTCCCATAGTACATCCTGGTGTCATCTCTTGCCCAGGTAAACAACACACCTTACCTTAGTGAAACCTGGTTGTCTACATGACATAAAAGAAATCATAATACATCAGTCCAGGCCACCTTCGTCTATTGCTCCATGGTCCACTACTGATGTTTACATGCCCATTGTAGGCCCTTATGGTGGACAGTAGTCAGCATAAGTACTCTGACTGATATTGCCCCATATGCAGCAAGCTGTGATGCACTGTGGGTTCTGACACCTTTCTATCATAGCCAGCAGTAACTTTTTTTTTTGCCAATTTGTGCTACAGTATCTCCTTGTGGGACTGGACCAGATGGTCTCACCTTCAGTGAGTCTTCGACACCCATAACCCTGTCACTGGTTCACTGGTTGTCCTTCCTTGGACCACTTTTGGTAGGTACTAACCACTGCATACCGGGAACACCTCACAAGACTTGCTGTTTTGCAGATATTCTGACCCAGTCATCTGTCCATCACAATTGGTTTTTGTCAAAATTGCTCAGATCCTTACATACACGTGTCCATTTTTCACCTTCGAGAACTGACTGTTCACTTACTGCCTAATATATTCCACCCTTTGACCCCTTGAGAGGTGCCAGTGTAACATGACCATCAATGTTATTCACTTCACCTGTCAGTGGTTTTAATATTCTGATACCCATCCAGTACTCAGCTGCAAGTGTCTGTAAGGTCCACAGGTCCTTTTTCTCTATGTGGGGTATTCACAAGCACCCTCTACATGCCAATCATTACATGCACCATTAAAATCATGAAAAAAGTCCAAACATCAAAATGAAACCTGGTCCTTGCAGTACAATACAGTATAAAGCACTACACTGATACATTATTAAAGGAAAACTCCGCCCTCACACAATCAATCTGTTTATAGTGAAAGATTTGGTTGTGTGTTTAGAGAATGTGGTGTTTATGTGTTGCCATTTTTATGATCCCTAGGAGAGGTTAGGAGCTGTGTGGTGCACTGATGTTCCAGGGGGACATCTCAACTAAAGGGTAAAACAGTCAGGTTGCTCTGTTTGCTCCTAAAGACAAAAGTCAAAGAGTTTTTTTTTCCCCCAGTAGTGCACCATTTTCCAGGAACATATGAATAAGAAGTCTAGTGTAGATGTAGTGGCGGTATTGCTGAAAGCACTGGAAAGAATGACACAATTGCACTGAATGACAAACAGGAAGTTAGCATGAGCCTTGATGCTTTGGAAGCTGATGTATTTGAGCAGAGATCGGGGCGGTTCTAGCCATTTTGGGGCCTTAGGCGAAATACAGACATGGGGCCCTCAAAAGTCAGTCTTGAAACACACATACAGAATAATGGTCATCCCTACTTGGCACATGCCATATCTCCTTGCTGTAAATTCAGAAAAAAAGATAGCAAACTGCCACTAACAATGTGCCCCAAATAAGCTCCACAGTGAAACAGGTTTGAGATTACTCCAGCATTTGCCAAAATTCTGACAGTGTTTATTGCTCAGATCAAACCAGAAAGAGAGAGCAACAAGGCAAACAACAGAAGAAGAGACAGTAGAGAGAGGTAGCCAATTTTAAGAGTCAATCTCCATATTTTAATAAAACAAGGATATCTGAAATCCAATTATTATTTTTACTCTACAGATACATATTACCAGATATAAAATGATCTTATTCTTATCAGAAGTAGAACACAAATAGATACATATTACCAGACACACCTTACCAGAGATACAAAATGATCTTACTGTTATCAGAACTACAACACAAATGGATATTACTCTATCGAAACCTCTACATTTCAATGGGATAAGACTGATGCCAAGATAAATGTACGAAAGAGAGAGAGAGAGAGAGAGAGAGAGAGAGAGAGAGAGAGAGAGAGTTTGTGTGTGAGAGAGAGTGAGTGAGTGAGTGAGAAAGAGAGCCATTTGGTGACAGGCAATACAGTGGTTGAGAGACAGATACAGAGGGATTGTGAGTTTGTAAAGGATGCAGCCAGTACATTATTGAAATGTCCTTAATCTTCAAAATTCCATTGTTCATGTATTCCATCACCATTCCATAATGGGGTGTGGGTGAGTGTGTGTGTGTGCGAGAGAGAGAGAGGGGGGTAGAGAAAGAGAGAGGTATGAGTTTTTAAAGGTTGCAGCCAGTACATTACTGAAAAGTCCTTAATCTCCAAATGTCCATTGTTCATCATAATCATATGAGAAAGAAAGTCCTACTTGTTGCTGGCTTCTCCAAAGTCTTCATAGAAAGGTGGTGTGCAGAGGTATGGAACCCAAACTACAATAAACAACACAGCATTATAACAAAACAACTCAGTACACTTTTTTCTTTGATGATATGATCTATGAACACAAGTAATCCTTTGTCAAATCACATACCTTGTTCAGCAAGGGCTCACTGGCAGAAGTTGGTGTTGTCCATCCGTCTTGTCTCTTATTATCTTTCACTACTGTGACACAAGACAACAGCAAATCAATCATGGAACAGTAGAAATAAATACCCAAAATGTATTGTTAAAATGAATACCTTCTCTTTGTCCCTGTCTTCCATTTCTTTGTCCGTACCCGTTTTTCTTCATCTGTGTGTCTGTTTTGCCTTTATGTTTCAGGTCTCCCTCTCTCCTTTGTGCCTTTCTTGCTTGTCTCTTCTCCATGTACTTCTCCTGGCCTTCATCATCTATATAATCCTATTGTTATTGTCTTTCTGGTCTCCAGAAAAGAGTGTAAAAGTGGTAGAAAGTCAACTGCTGCCACGATGCCACTGCAACTAAAACCGTCAAGCTATGACTGATACCTTTTTCCCCCTCAGTCACAATTTAACTCAATATCCACTTATGCTCTAACTTGCAACAATAAAAAGATTGCTTTAAAGTTGCTTCTTGAAAAAGGTTGCATATTTGACTGACAGCTATAATAATTAGATTGATTTGAATAAATAAATAAACAGGCTACTTCAGCTACTACTCTTGATATTCCAGATTATACATAAAAAATGTAATTTGAAAAATGTAGTTAGTTTCAGAAGTGCAGCTGCATTCTTTTTGCTTTGTGCCCTTTTTTTCGTTTAGCGCAACCACTCACATAACTGCGCTTCATCTTGTTTACAGTTCCCTCTGCTTTGGTTTGAATTTCCATCACGCACCTGTCTATGTCGTCAGATCATGGACTAGTCCAATGTAAAACAACCAGGGTGTGTGTGTGTGCTGGGACAAATACTATATACACATGAATTCGATATTCTGATGCTATTTTGGTGTGTTTTTCCATTTATATCGTTGACTACTTAATATCAGAGACAAATTAAGATTACATATATATTGTTTGGTGTTTACCGTGACGGGGCTGACTGTTAGGGGCCCCCAAATTTTGGGGGCCCTAGGCAACCGCCTTGGTTTGCCTAATGGTAAGTCCGCCCCTGGCAGAGAGTACAGGTGATGAGAGAACTGGACAGACTAAAGGACTAAAGTGCTGCTGCATCACTCTCTTTAGGTAGAGGTGACAAGAGAGCTAAATTTCAATGCACTGTCACTATTGGCAGAAAGCACTGAAAAGTATTGTGGGTTATGAAGGAAGCCATTGACAACTATTAGTATTATTTTATTAGTTTATATCATTCATTCATTCATTCATTCATTCAGTTGTTGGTTAGATCACAAATAATTTTCACCCATTTTGTTCTGTTGGAGTTGATGTAAAATTGCCAGGGTCTGATCTTTCTAAACTCACCATTTCTTAAAGTGTTATGCACCATTTGGTGAAATAATCCTTTTTTCATGAGAGAAAAATGCTTAGATGTTGAAGACCTTTAATATGAGCAGACTTGAGAGTGTCGCTCGACAGATGTGTTACATTATGGCTGGAGTTTAAAAAAATGAGTGAAGGAGTCATTAACATTTAAACCGCATGTACTGAAAGGGAAAAAGTGTGTGTGTGTGTGTGTGTGTGTGTGTGTGTTGGTGGAGGAAAAGGAGGTGCATTGTGGCGACAGAGCTCCCCACCCAGCATCTCACAATGGAGGAAGTTGCCTCTACATTATGTATTGTATTTAGCATCAAACCCAAATCTGAGGCAGGGAGTTTGTCAGATTCTGTTCACAAACCCAAAGACACAAATTGTGACTCAGGCACAATGCCAAGTGTGAAGAAAATGGATCACTGTAGAGTGTGTTTGAGCTTGATTAATGCTTCTTGCATACAAAATTAGCATTAGCTTCAGAATTAGTGGCTTTCACAGATTCAGGGATTGCTAGAACACTAGATCATGTATAAACAGTTTGTGTGAAACACTTTCCAACATCATGCTTTCTCTTCTCTTCATTTGTTTTAAATGAAAAAAGGAAGTAATTAAAAAAAGAACTAAGACTGCACACCATTTTGAGATAGTGATAGTGATGACAGCAACAAAATGGTGGATCTTTGCTAACTGGTAACTTTTTAATGTTTAATAGGTTAAACAGATTTATTTCAAAAGAGTTAACATAGAATTATGCAAAACATGATGGACTTAAAGTTATTCACATCACAAAACATTTTAATTTTATGCTACAAAAAAAAAGACAATGCAGACCAGAACAAACACTTGCAAGTTAGCCTTGTACACTTGTTAGCTAGGTTAAACTGGAAGGTAATTATTAAGTTCCAAAGAGTTAGCATGGTGTATGAAAAACTGGATTACTATCTGTATTTTTTTTCTTAGCAAACCAATCATGTGAAAACTCCAGCTTCAAATTAGATTTCCAAGTTCCTGGGTACCAAAAAATGGGCATGAGGTGTGTTAGCATGTTGAAACTAGCATTTGTTTTCTTTCCTTTTTTATTATCTATCAGTGGATCATATAAAATCTAAATAATATAGCTTTCTTCCTGGCTATTTATTTAAGTACTTATGTTAAATGTGGAAAGAATTGTGACAGGGCACAGCTTTCACAAGTCATAAATCTCTAAGCTGTTTTTGCTTAATCATTTTCAATTAGCATTAGAATAGAGAAAATATTGTTTAGGCACAACTGTGGAGTTTTAGGGCGAAGTGTATAAAAGTGTGACTTTGAGACATGTTTAAATTATTTAGCCTCTTCCAGGTGGGTTGTTGATATCATAAAGCAGTGAGGATATAACACATCCATCCATGACTTCACTTCCATCATTGCTGTTTGGTACCACCTCAGGTTTGTCCATGTATGAAAGTAGTTGAAGCAATATAGTTGAGGCAATATGGCCATTGAACAGAGAACATCTGTTCAGTGTCCCAGAAATGTAGACTACGAGACCATTTTATGGTACAGCTTGAGCGAACTGGCAGCCGTTACACCAAATGGCTTGCGACAGAATGCTGGTGATTAATCTGTGGAGAATTTGTTTGATATATATTCAAGGCATGGCCTAAATGGTGTGTCAGTGGTGTGAATTTCCAGAATGAGGAGCCTCTCCAACATTGTCCGACATGCTGTAATATAATACAACCATCAACGGTGAAAAAATTTCAGAAAGATATACACCATGGTTGGGAGTAATAACACGGGCATGGCAGAAGAGATGATATCACCAGGGGGATTGGAACAAATTGGGCAAATCCAATATATCTGTTCAGAGGGGTGAAGCCATCAGTCAAAACATATCGGTTTCTGTTTGTCAGGATTGCTTTATGTTTCTTGGACCACATTACTCATTCCTGTCAGCTACAAATCTTTGCTTTTACATCCTGAGACATTAAAATAAAAAGTTATTTCTTCTTCTTTTTCCTTTTTTTTAATAAAGCAAAAGTCTCACACCCAGTGATAGGTTACCAAGGAGGAAAAATACATGCAGACAAAACACTTAGACAATCTGTAATACAATCTGATAAATCATTCAGACAAAAAAAAAAATAATTCAGTGAAACCAAAAGCAAAATTATACAGATAAAATGAAAAAATAAATCAGAAGTCAATAATATAGAAAATAAAATAACCATTCAGGCCAAATATTATATGTACTATATAAAATGATAAAAATAGACAAACCACAAAATAGAAGACAGACAAAACACTGAGACAAAAAATCAAGGAAACATTCAAAATAATAGAAGTAAAAGAATACAGGAAAGAAAAACAGATAACATAATTCAAAGGAAGTACTTTGACGACTACTAAAGAGTAACACAGTTAAAAGTATTACAAACAAAATATTAAAAACAAAATAGACAAAGTGATGTAAACAAGACAATATGTACAGTGGTGCTTGAAAGTTTGTGAACCCTTTAGAATTTTCTATATTTCTGCATAAATATGACCTACAGTAAAACATCATCAGATTTTCACACAAGTCTTAAAAGTAGATAAAAAGAACCCAGTTAAACAAATGAGACAAAAATATTATACTTGGTCATTTATTTGGTGAGGGAAATGATCCAATATTACATATCTGTAAGCGGCAAAAGTATGTGAACCTCTAGGATTAGCAGTTAATTTGAAGGTGAAATTAGAGTCAGGTGTTTTCAATCAATGGGATGACAATCAGGTGTGAGTGGGCACCCTGTTTTATTTAAAGAACAGGGATTTATCAAAGTCTGATCTTCACAACACATGTTTGTGGAAGTGTATCATGGCATGAACAAAGGAGATTTCTGAGGACATAATAATAATAATAATAATAATAATAATAATAATTTCAATTTATGTAGCGTCTTTCACAACCCAAGGATGCTTTACACAGGAGTTACAAAAAAAAGGCCACACTAGGAAGAGTAGTGTGAGGTAAAGAGAAAAGTTTTCAAGTTAGCTTTGAAGGAAGAAAGAGTGGAACAGTCATGAAGCGATTGTGGTAATGAGTTCCAAAGTTTAGAAGCAGCAACATTGAAAGATCTGCCACCCATAGACACCAGTTTAAAATGTGGGACGGTTAAAAGTCCACAGACAGAAGATCTGAGGGAGCGGGAGGGACAGTACAAATGAATTAGCTCACAGAGATAGGAAGGGGCAAGACCATGAAGAGATTTATAGGTTAAAAGCAAGATTTTGTATTTAATCCGAGAGATAACTGGCAACCAATGCAGTTGCTATAAAACAGGAGTAATGTGAGCAGTGCGCTTGGTGATTGTGAGGACTCTAGCTGCTGAGTTTTGGATGTACTGCAGCCGATTGAGCACTGTGGCAGGGAGACCATAAAAGAGAGAACTGCAATAGTCAAGACAAGAAAAGATAAACACATTGACCAACATTTCAGAAAAACCATTGTTGATGCTCATCAGGCTGGAAAAGGTTGCAAAACCATCTCTAAAGAGTTTGGACTCCACCAATCCACAGTCAGACAGATTGTGTACAAATGGAGGAAATTCAAGACCATTGTTACCCTCCCCAGGAGTGGTCAACCAACAAAGATTACTCCAAGAGCAAGGCATGTAATAGGCGGTGAGCTCACAAAGGACCTCAGGGTAACTTCTAAGCAATTGAAGGCCTCTCTCACATTGGCTAATATTAATTTTCATGAGTTCACCATCAGGAGAACACTGAACAACAATGGTGTCCATGGCAGGGTTGCAAGGAGAAAGCCACTGCTCTCCAAAAAGAACATTGCTGCTCGTCTGTAGTTTGCTAAAGATCATGTGGACAAGCCAGAAGGCTATTAAAAAAATGATTTGTGGACGGATGAGACCAAAATAGAACTTTTTGGTTTAAATGAGAAGCGTTATGTTTGGAGAAAGGAAAACACTGCATTCCAGCATAAGAACTTTATCCCATCTGTGAAACATGGTGGTGGTAGTATCATCGTTTGGGCCTATTTTGCTGCATTTGGGCCAGGACAGCTTGCCATCATTGATGGAACAATGAATTCTGAATTATACCAGCGAATTCTAAAGGAAAATGTCAGGACATCTGTCCATGAACTGAATCTCAAGAGAAGGTGGGTCATGCAGCAAGACAACCCTAAGCACACAAGTCGTTCTACCAAAGAATGATTAAAGAAGAATAGAGTTAATGTTTTGGAATGGCCTAGTCAAAATCCTGATTTTAATCCAAACGAAATGTTGTGGAAGGACCTGAAGCGAGCAGTTCATGTAAGGAAACCCACCAGCATCCCAGAGTTGAAGCTGTTCTGTACTGAGGAATGGGCTAAAATTCCTCCAAGCAGGTGTGCAGGACTGATCAACAGTTACCGGAAGCATTTAGTTGCAGTTATTGCTGTACAAGGGGGTCACACCAGATACTGAAAGCAAAGGTTCACGTACTTTTGCCACTCACAGATATGTAATATTGGATCATTTCCCTCAATAAATAAATGACCAAGTGTAATATTTTTGTCTCATTTGTTTAACTGGGCTCTCTTTATCTACTTTTAGCACTTGTGTGAAAATCTGATGATGTTTTAGGTCATATTTATGCAGAAATATAGGAAATTCTAAAGGGTTCACAAACTTTCAAGCACCACTGTACAGACAGAACAAACACAATGATACAGAAGACAAAACACAGGCAAAATAATACAAGGAAAAATACTTAGATATTTTAATATTGCATGCAGACAAAATAAACGTTCAGGCAAAATAGTACTTACAGACAAAGCATTTGAACAAAACAGACAAAATTCTCAGACAATATAAGAGAGATAAATCATTCAGATTAAATTAATTAACTACAGCCTAAACAAACCAACATAATACATAAACAAAAATACAAACAGCATACTTAGGCTAATTAAAAGAGTTAATATATTACATACAATCAAAATAAACATCCAGACAAAAATACATATCAACAAAGTAAATGCAAACAAATTTAAATTCTAAAGACAAACACAAACAAATGATACACACAGACAAAACACTCAGACACAATAATATGTAAAGCCAAACTTGCTTGGGTAAACTTGGGTAAGTAAGATAGCCAAAAGACTCAGCTAAAAATAAATACAAACAGAAATCACAAATAAAAATAATACATATAGACAAAAAAGATAAAAATAATACAGAGAAAACTCTTCATTAGTGTACACAGTTAATATGTGACATACAGACAAAATACTCAGACAAAAAAAAAACAATGTACAAAACATGGAGACAAGACAAAAAAATACATACAGACAAAACACAGACAAAATAATAAAGAGAAAATACTCAGATAAATTAATGTACAGTTAATGTAAAGTATTACATGCAGATGAAATACTCTAGACGAAACAATACAAATAAAACACTTAAAACAATACAGGCAAAATATGTGGGCTAGAATAATACAAAGACAAACAAATGACACCTACAGATGAAACACTCAGACAAAATCAGAAAAAAATATTTCACAATAACAGACAAAACACTCATTCAGACAAAACTCATAACCATACTCATTCAGTACTAACTCAGACAAAAGAATTCAAGAGAAGACAAACAAAACAGTAAATTCAGACAAAACATAGAAAAATAATATTTAGATAAATAATGCAGACAAAACACCATAATATAAATAAAACAAGAAAATACAAACAGACAAAACACTTTGGCAAAATAATACAGACAAAACACAGACAAAATAAACATTCCAGAAAATATTACAGACACAACAACAACTATAATAAACAAATTATCATTGCATACGTAAACAATTTGACTAATATTTCAGTAATTGGATTATGTTCATCAAAGAAATCTGTATGGATTTGTCTGAACAAATTTGCTTTTGGACAGATTTTCAACATTAAGAAAGTGCTCAGTTTTTGGAGATTTAAAGGAAATAGTTGAGCATAGAGGAAACTAGAAACTAGAATTGGAATGCTATGACTAGTGTGCATTTTTAAATTTTATTAATTTTTTTAAATAACACATTGGTCATTATACACCAGCCACTTTATTAGGAATAGCTATGCATCCACCTGCTGTTTTATTCAGTTCTCTAATCAGCCGATCCCTTGACAGCAGCACAATGCATAAAATCATGCAGATACAAATCAAGAGCTTCAATTAATGTTCACTTCAAACAGAATCAGAAAAATTGTGATCTCAAAGTATGACTTTCACTGTGGCATGGATGTTGGTTTGAGCCAGATGGACTGGTTTTAGTATTTCAGAAACTGCTGATCTCCTGGGGTTTTCACACACAACAGTCTCTAGAGTTTACACAGAATGGTGCGAAAAACAAAAAAAAATCTTGAGTGAGCAACAGTTCTGTGGGTGGAAACAAACGCCTTGTTAATAAGAGAGGTCAGAGGAAAATGGCCAGATTGGTTTGAGCTGCCAGGAAGGATATAGCAACTCACTTTTTACAACTGTGGTGAGCAGAAAAGTATCTCAGCATGCAACAGCAGAAGAACACATTGGGTTCCACTCCTGCAGCCAAGAACAGGAATCTTAGAATCAACAACAAGTTCCTATTAAAGTGGCCGGTGAGTGTATATATAAAACAGTAGAGCAAATTCACATCAGCACACCATCATTCCTGTCGAGTATCACACCACTACTGTACACACATGAGAACATGATATTGTGGTTTCTCCCACAGTAATCATCATACCGTCTGTTACACGCGAATCCAAGCAATTCTTTCTGACAGTACACCACTTCAAAATCATTTTATTTTAATATATTTCAAAGGTTCTGGACTGCAAAAATAAGCAACAGGTCCAGAAAAAAGACATTCTGGTTTACATTAGACTCTGGCCTGATTAGTCTGCCTAGTCCAGAGATAAAAATGACACATGAGGAGGACCAGACACACACACGTATCACTATGGTGGTCTAAAGTTATGCATTACTCTTAGTACTACTATTCCTGTATACAAACACATGGCTTAATCGTTTTTCAAATGCTGTCTGTATTTGGTGTTAACTTTTCCTCAACAAACGAGCCAGGTTTCTATTGGAGTTTTATGCAAAATAGAAGCGATTTAAAAAAAAAAAAATTGGCAAAATGCAATTGCGAATGGTCTGCGTGATGTGATACGATTAAAGCTGGGTTTTCTCCTCTCGTGTAAACTCTTAAACAGACTCTTTTTTCAGAAAGTTAGCATTTCCAGAAAGTTGTACTTCATGTCAGGTGACTTAAATGTGAAAAGCATGTTTCCATTTTAATTGCTTTATTAAATCATCTGAAAAACCATCATGTGTGAGTGATGAAACTATTTTTTTTGCCATATTTGAAAGGTTCTTTTTAAAATTTATGTGTTCCCATTACTCATTTTTTACGCTCACAATTTCAGATTGCACATTAAGCAGGTTAATGGAAACACGTCGACAGTCACTCTGTGAAGACGTGCTAATACAGTTAACAAAAAAAATGCAATGAAAGAAAAGAGCACCAAGAATGTTTCAAATGCTTCAAATTTAAATTTCAATATTGAATCAAACTAAAATATCTGTCCAAAAGCTAAAAATGTCAAATACTCAATTCTGATTGGTCAGAATTTGTTGATTCATTTCCTATACCAGCAGCTAGTAATAGTAATGGTGATAGTAGTGCAGGTGTAAATCACAGGTTTATATTATAAACATGATCATACATGATCGTTTCTATAGTAACAGCTAATACGTAGGGATTTGTACCAAATGAATTAAAAGCCATGTTTAATTATTGATATTAATTATTGATATTTTCTGTAAGAAAAATTTTTCATTAATTTTTTTAATGACAAAATTGAGAATATCCAACAAAAAAATTCAAACTACTGATTAAAGGTCAGACAATGTAAGTGACCCTGTAGTTAACAATATAACTGTATCAGATCAGCAATTAGAATGTTTTACTCCCCTTAGAGAAACTGAATTACTTTCATTATTCTCGGCATCAAAAGCCTCAACTTGGGTACTAGATCCCTTACCTACACGTCTATTCAAACAGATAATACCTGAAGTAATTGAACCACTTCTAAAAATAATAAATTATTCTCTTACGATTGGCTATGTACCCAAATCCTTTAAACTAGCAGTTATCAACCCCCTAATTAAAAAACCTGACCTTGATCCCTGTCAGCTGTCCAATTATCAGCCAATATCAAACCTCCCCTTTATCTCCAAGATCCTTGAAAAAGCTGTGGCACAGCAGTTATGCTTATATTTACATAGGAATAACAGCCATGAAATGTATCAGTCAGGATTTAGACCTCATCATAGCACAGATACAGCTCTGGTTAAAGTAGTAAACGACCTACTGTTGGGTTCTGATCAGTGCTGTGTCTCGCTGCTTGTGTTGCTTGACCTTAGTGCAGCATTTGAGATCATTGATCATTCCATTCTTCGGGATAGACTAGAAAACGTTGTGGGAGTTAAGGGACTGGCCCTCTCCTGGCTCAGGTCTTATTTAACTGATCACTATCAGTATGTTGATGTAAATGGTGATTTTTCTAGACATACTGAGGTAAAGTTTGGTGTTCCACAAGGTTCTGTCTTGGGTCCACTGCTTTTTTCTTTATATATGTTACCTCTGGGTGATATTATTTGTAAACATTGTATTAGTTTCCACTGTTATGCTGATGACACACATTTGTATGTTTCTGCAAAACCTGATGAGAGACACCAGCTTAATAGAATTGAGGAATGTGTGGAGGACATTAGACACTGGATGCTTATTAACTTCCTTCTGCTTAACTCTGACAAGACTGAAGTACTTGTAAAAGGACCACATGCAGCTAGAAGTCTCATCTCATTATTTCTAGCCGCTTTATCCTGTTCTACAGGGTCGCAGGCAAGCTGGAGCCTATCCCAGCTGACTACGGGCAAAAGGAAAGGTACACCCTGGACAAGTCACCAGGTCATCACAGGGCTGACACGTAGACACAGTAACCATTCACACTCACGGTCAATTTAGAGCCACCAGTTAACCTAACCTGCATGTCTTTGGACTGTGGGGGAAACCAGAGCACCCGGAGGAAACCCACACGGACACGAGGAGAATATGCAAACTCCGCACAGAAAGGCCCTCGCTGGCCACGGGGCTCGAACCTGGACCTTCTTGCTGTGAGATGACAGTGCTAACCACTACACCACCGTGCTGCGCAGCTAGAAGTAAGTTTTCTAATTACACAGTAACTCTGGATGGCCTTTCTGTTTCTTCACATGCAGCAGTAAAAGACCTCAGAGTGATTATTGACCCCAGTCTTTCATTCGAAACTCACATTGAAAACATCACCCAGATAGCTTTCTTTCATCTCAGAAATATTGCTAAGATAAGAAATTTCAATGTCACTACATGACTCGGAAAAACTAGTTCATGCTTTCGTTACCTCCAGGTTGGATTATTGTAATGCCTTACTGTCTGGATGTTCCAATAAGTGCATAAACAAGCTCCAGTTAGTTCAAAATGCAGCAGCAAGAGTCCTTACTAGAACTAGAAAATATGACCACATCACCCCTGTCTTATCCACAGTGCATTGGCTCCCAATCAAATTTCGTATTGATTATAAAATACTACTATTGACCTTTAAAGCACTGAATGGTCTTGCACCACAGTACCTGAGTGAACTTCTGCTCCTCTATTACCCGCCACGCCTACTTAGATCAAAAGATCTGCTGGTACCTTGTATAGTGAAGGCTACATCAGGGGGCAGAGCCTTTTCTTACAAAGCCCCACAGTTATGGAACAGCCTTCCATGTAATGTTCAGGAATCAGACACAGTCTCAGCGTTTAAGTCTAGGCTGAAAGCATATCTGTTTAGTCAAGCCTTTTGTTAATGGTGTTTATGAGGTAAAGATGTAGATCTGGAGGGTCCTCAGACATAGAGTGTTTTGGTAAACTGGGATGTATGGATGCTGTCAGTCTCCCACTCGCTTGCTCACTCGAGTTTGTTGATGGTGTAGTGGCTGGCTGCTTTATGTCCCGGGGCTCCCTCATGCCTGTGTTACCTTCTGGCTCTCCCCTTTTAGTTATGCTGTCATAGTTAGTTGCCGGAGTCCCTGCTTGTACTCAGTGCAATATGTATACTGTTCCTACTTATTCAGGTGACATTGGGCATACTGAACAACCTGTGTTTTCTCCCCCCCGAAAAAAAAAATCTGTCCCTCTGAGTTACATGTCGGTCCTGGGGTCGAGATGCTGACCTCTTCTGCTCCTCGGACCTGCCTAATCCATCCTGGTGCCCTGTGTCTGGTTGGAATCTCATCACATCGCTCCTGTGGAGGACGGCCCCATGTGGACAGATGAAAGTCACACCTGGAGGATGCTCTGGACACTTACAGTAATGCTTTTATGGCTGAGGACTATAGTTGACTTGCTAACTTTAGGACTGCAGTTGTCATGAACAGTTTTGCACTCAAGTTTCCATCAATGAAGAGTTTATAACATCAATGAAACTGACTTCATGTTAAAACTGTTAATGTTATAGTCATGTTGTCTGTTGTTGTCCAAATGAGGATGGGTTCCCTTTTGAGTCTGGTTCCTCTCGAGGTTTCTTCCTCATGTCGTCTGAGGGAGTTTTTCCTTGCCACCGTCGCCACAGGCTTGCTCATTGGGAATAGATTAGGGATAAAATTAGCTCATGTTTTAAGTCGTTCAAATTCTGTAAAGCTGCTTTGAGACAATGTTTATTGTTAAAAGCGCTATACAAATAAACTTGACTTGACTTGAGTCTTTAACATTTAGAGAAGGAGTCTCCAGTGCGGCTAGCACTAGTTAGGTTAACTGATGACTCTAAATTGACCGTAGGTGTGAATGTGAGGGTGAATGGTTGTCTGTGTCTATGTGTCAGCCCTGTGATGACCTGGTGACTTGTCCAGGGTGTACCCCGCCTTTCGCCCGTCGTCAGCTGGGATAGGCTCCAGCTTGCCTGCAACTCTGTAGAACCGGATAAAGCAGCTAGAGATGATGAGATGTGTCTCCAGTGTCAGCACACAGTAACAGTCAGAGCTAACTATAAATGGATAAAATGTGTAGTTCTTTAATCAATCAATCAATTAATTGTAATTTTTGGTAAATGTAGTATAAGAGGAATAAAGCATGCTGAATGTGCTGTTTTTAGAAAAACAGTAACAGTAGCTCTGACTCATCACAGTACAGTACAGAGAGACAAACTTAACTATCTTGCAAACTGAGCTAAAAAAAACTTTGCCCTGATGAGGTTAAAATGTAATGAAAAAAAGATTATGCATCGAGTCGCTTCCTCACATGTTCTTTTATTCCTTAGACTTTTCTCAAAGCATGAAGCATGGTCTAATGGTTCTTGTTGAAATCGACGGAAGGAAGCCAAGCTCAATGAGGGGAAAGGTGTGTGTTTGTGTGTGCGTTTGTGTGTTTGTGTGTGTGTGTGTGTGTGTGCGTGTGTGTGTTTGATTGATTTAGACAGGAAAGGGTCGGGATAATACATGATACTCTGTAGACTGTTATCTGAGGGGAAAAGGTCATTCCCATGCACAAAAATAGACAATCTCACGAACACTGGATGGAAATGATGACACGGTGAATTGTGTGGATTATTTATGGAGATGGTTTTCTCAGCCGTGTTTACAGGGTTGAGTATTATAAAATACACAGCGTTCATTTTATACAAAGTGACTTGAAGGACGAATCACGTTAGTTCCTGTTCTGAGTCCTTGCAAGCATGGATGTTCACTCTTTACAGAATATTGCCTCCTGTTGAATGGGTTAATTTCGAGGGAGTATTACTACTTTTTTTAAAAATTCAGATCACTTTTTAAGGCATAGTATCACTTTGTTTTTAAGGTGTATGGCTACTTTCTAGAACACTATATAACTTTCTCAGAGGAGTGCACATTTCCTAGGGTGTATGGCAATGTTCGTTGGGTGGATTTGAACTTTTTATGGTATATTCAACTTGTTTAGGAAATAGAGTCACTTTCTAGGGCACACTTACTTTTGAAGTTCAGATAATCACTTTTAGGGTGTGAGGCCACTCTTTGGGGCATGGTGACACTTTTCTGAGAAGGAATGTTAATTTCTTCATGGGTGTTGTCACCTTTTAGGCTTGGATGTTCAATGCCCCTTATTTAGGGTATAGTCTTATTTTCTAGAGGATTATTCTGTCTTTGTATAGAGCAAATGATCACTTCTTAGGGGATATGGCCAATATCCTATCTAGTATGGTGGATGTTCACTATTTAGAGCATAGTGTCACTTTTCTGAGAAAGACAGCCACTTCTTGGGGTGTATAATAATTTCTATAGGATGTCTGATCACTATAGTACATATGGCTAATTTTGTCGGCTCACTTTTTGGGGTGTGTGGTCACTTCTTGGGGAATATTGCTATTTTTTGTACAGTGACTTAATAGTAAGCTTAAGGAATTGACAAAAGTTCAACAGCATCATCTAGTGTTTAATACCAGTTATATATACATAGCACTTTATTCAGAAAGAATGAGTCTATACACCTAAAGACCATATAATCTTACTACTGTATTACCCCTTATTAAATCTACATGGGTTTTAATAGAACAAACATTTTACTAAGCACATATTTAAGGTTCAGTATGTCTACCTTACATGACACACGTCTGTGAGGTTGCAGATGAATAAATAAACGTCAGCCGATCATCCAGGACCAAAACTTGGCTTTGCTCTACTTGGTGTCATTATGGAACAACAGCAACAAAAAGTGATAGAATAACAACATGGTCTAAACACAACCTAAAACATGACAATAAAATCTATAGGCCCTAGAACACAGGTTCCCCAACCCTGCTTCTGCACTATGGAGTTACAGGAGTGCCATAAAAAAGAATAAATCAGTAAAAGAATCAGAAAATAAATGTGTGGTCTTTCCAGTTGAGTAAAATGACCCTTTTAGCTATTGCTATGGATGTTAACAGAAATTGTTTATATTGTGGGGTTATTTGTGTTGTGGCGTGATCACCTAATGAACTGCAAGGCTGTTAGGGATGCTGAGGACCATACACAACTTGCTCATGACCTCCGACCAAAAAGTGTGTATGAATGGACATGACCAAAGCGAGTGGAGTTAGTTATGTGTTGTGTTTGGGCAGCATTTACAAGTGTTGCTGTTTTGTAGGCCCATAAGACAGAGTTTGAGTGTAGTAATATGAACTCTATGTTGTATCTTATATTGCAGAAGTTGCCTGAGATATGAAATGTCTACAACCCCGATTCCAAAAAAGTTGGGACAAAGTACAAATTGTAAATAAAAACGGAATGCAATGATGTGGAAGTTTCAAAATTCTATATTTTATTCAGAATAGAACATAGATGACATATAAAATGTTTAAACTGAGAAAATGTATCATTTAAAGAGAAAAATTAGGTGATTTTAAATTTCATGACAACAACACATCTCAAAAAAGTTGGGATAAGGCCATGTTTACCACTGTGAGACATCCCCTTTTCTCTTTACAACAGTCTGTAAACGTCTGGGGACTGAGGAGACAAGTTGCTCAAGTTTAGGGATAGGAATGTTAACCCATTCTTGTCTAATGTAGGATTCTAGTTGCTCAACTGTCTTAGGTCTTTTTTGTCGTATCTTCTGTTTTATGACGCGCCAAATGTTTTCTATGGGTGAAAGATCTGGACTGCAGGCTGGCCAGTTCAGTACCCGGACCCTTCTTCTACGCAGCCATGATGCTGTAATTGATGCAGTATGTGGTTTGGCATTGTCATGTTGGAAAATGCAAGGTCTTCCCTGAAAGAGACGTCGTCTGGATGGGAGCATATGTTGCTCTAGAACCTGGATATACCTTTCAGCATTGATGGTGTCTTTCCAGATGTGTAAGCTACCCATGCAACACGCACTAATGCAACCCCATACCATCAGAGATGCAGGCTTCTGAACTGAGCGCTGATAACAACTTGGGTCGTCCTTCTCCTCTTTAGTCCGAATGACACGGCATCCCTGATTTCCATAAAGAACTTCAAATTTTGATTCATCTGACCACAGAACAGTTTTCCACTTTGCCACAGTCCATTTTAAATGAGCCTTGGCCCAGAGAAGATGTCTGCGCTTCTGGATCATGTTTAGATACGGCTTCTTCTTTGAACTATAGAGTTTTAGCTGGCAACGGCGGATGGCACGGTGAATTGTGTTCACTGATAATGTTCTCTGGAAATATTCCTGAGCCCATTTTGTGATTTCCAATACAGAAGCATGCCTGTATGTGATGCAGTGCCGTCTAAGGGCCCGAAGATCATGGGCACCCAGTATGGTTTTCCGGCCTTGACCCTTACGCACAGAGATTCTTCCAGATTCTCTGAATCTTTTGATGATATTATGCACTGTCGATGATGATATGTTCAAACTCTTTGCAATTTTACACTGTCGAACTCCTTTCTGATATTGTTCCACTATTTGTCAGCACAGAATTAGGGGGATTGGTGAGCCTCTTCCCATCTTTACTTCTGAGAACCGCTGCCACTCCAAGATGCTCTTTTTATACCCAGTCATGTTAATGACCTATTGCCAATTGACCTAATGAGTTGCAATTTGGTCCTCCAGCTGTTCCTTTTTTGTACCTTTAACTTTTCTAGCCTCGTATTGCCCCTGTCCCAACTTTTTTGAGATGTGTTGCTGTCATGAAATTTCAAATGAGCTAATAATTGGCATGAAATTTCAAAATGTCTCACTTTCGACATTTGATATGTTGTCTGTGTTCTATTGTGAATACAATATCAGTTTTTGAGATTTGTAAATTATTGCATTCCGTTTTTATTTACAATTTGTACTTTGTCCCAACTTTTTTGGAATCGGGGTTGTACATACGTATTACATACTGATTTCCAGTTAAAAGCTGAGACCTGGGTTAAGCTTGGAAGACCATTTTGCAGTAGGGATTGATGTTATGGTGTCTTGAGGTTGTAGTCAGTTATACAGTATATCGATATATTTTTTTCTTTTTTTTTTCCAGTTGAAGAAAAAGAGGACGTATTGGACCATAGAAGTTATTTGTGCTGATTTTGCTCTTGATCAAAGATATTGGTAAAAGCAGTATTTGAGAATACAGTTGTACAGTATTTCTTTAGAATATGGTCGAGTGTCGTGAGCAAGCTGCGCCTTCAAACTGATATCCCATTCAGGCCACTCCGCTTATTTTCCATGTTTGAAATACAAAAGATGTTTTTATTGATTAGAAACATTGGGTCGTGCCACACAGGAGTCAGTGCTGATGGTGATGATTGTTGGATATTGGATAAGTATCCTGTTGACAGGGTTGGTGACAGTAGTTGGGTTGGTTATACACTGATCAACCATAACATTATGTATCTACAGTATTAGGCAGCAAGAGAACAGTCAGTTCGTGAAATTGATGTGTTGAAACAGGAAAAATGGGCAAGCGTAAGGATCTGAGTGACTTTTGCAAGGGCCAAATTGTGATGGCAAGATGACTGGGTCTGAGCATCTCCAAAACAGCACATCTTGTGGGGTGTTCCTGGCATGCAGTGGTTAGTACCTACCAAAAGTACTCCAAGGAAGGACAACAGGTGAACTAGCAACAGGGTCATGGGTGTCAAAGGCTCATTGATTTGCATGGGGCACGAAAGCGAGCCCATATGGTCCAATCCCACAGAAGAGCAATTGTAGCTCAAACTGCTGAAAAAGTTAAAGTTGTAGTTGTGTTTCACAAACTTCAGGCAATTATGTTTGTGGTTATGTCTGATAGAATGGAGGTGGCGTCTGATAGTGGTTTTGAAGACTTGGATGTTTGTAACAGTTCCAGTTGGTGTCCACTTTTTTTTTTATTATTGCCCTAACAGTAGAAATGGATATTTTCAGCTGAGTAGCCTTTTTTATAACCATTCCCTGACTTATGAAGGTCAACACACTTCTCCCTCATTTGATTGATGTGTTCTCTTATCTCTCCTATGTTGATGGATGACTAAGGGTGTGTCTGAAATCACTCACTCATTCACTACTCCCTACTCACTATCTAGGGAATTCTATAAAGAGGACTATATAGTGAGCTCATTGGTAAAATGAAAAAAAAAAAACACTTCTGGACACTGCTCTGCCACCCAGTTATTTACATCATTACTGTCGCACAATTAAAACATGCCAGATCAGTCAGCTGGTGGGTTTTCAAAATAATAAATACATGCATGTATTTTTGTGATAAATACATATTATGCTGAGCATATTTCCCACACTAATAAATACAAAGTACTTTGTGTCTGCTGCATCTTTCAGTTCTTTTAAATCAAGGCTGAATACTTTTCTTCTTTGCCGCTGCCTTTTATTAAATCAAATTTGAGGCTTTTGATTAATTCCTCGCTCTACACTGTAACTTTTATTATTGTATTTCATCTCATCTCATTATCTCTAGCCGCTTTATCCTTCTACAGGGTCGCAGGCAAGCTGGAGCCTATCCCAGCTGACTACGGGCGAAAGGCGGGGTACACCCTGGACAAGTCGCCAGGTCATCACAGGGCTGACACATAGACACAGACAATCATTCACACCCACATTCACACCTACGGTCAATTTAGAGTCACCAGTTAACCTAACCTGCATGTCTTTGGACTGTGGGGGAAACCGGAGCACCCGGAGGAAACCCACGCAGACACGGGGAGAACATGCAAACTCCACACAGAAAGGCCCTCGCCAGCCCCGGGGCTCGAACCCAGGACCTTCTTGCTGTGAGGCGACAGCGCTAACCACTACACCACCGTGCCGCCCACATGTGCTTTTATTGAAAATAATTATTTACTGATGAGGGATTTATTTTTCTCTGAATAAATTTATTTCACAGAGAGAGAGAGACAGAGAGAGAGAGAGAAGATTGACTGACTGACTACTGGCCAAATGCTGACCTTAGAAAAACACTGTTCTTCAAAAGTAAAAGCTTTGTTGAAAATAGCTAGGTTAGCAAGATAAACTAGTTAGCATTGGCTATGGGCATTAATATGGAGTTGGCCATCCCTTTGTTGCTTGAATAGCATCCACTTTTCTGGGAAGGCTTTCCACAAGATTTTCAAGTGTGGTTGTGGGAATTTGTGCCCATTCATTCAAAAGAGCATTTGTGAGGTCAAGTACTGATGTTGGACGAGAAGGCATGGTGTGCAAATCATCCCAAAGGTGTTCAGTGGGTTTGAAGTCAGGACTCGTCAAACCATATCCTTATGAACCTGACTTTGAGCATGTTGGTGCAATGGGCTTACCAAATCAGTCTCATCAAATCAGTCTCATGTAAAAAGGTATCAGTCTCATAAATTCATTAATCAGTAAATCAAATCAGTCTCATAAAAAGGAATCAGTCTCATACATTCATTAATCAATCAATCAGTCTCATAAATTAATTAACAAAATGGGTGAAGGCAATTAGAGTTCTTTTCTTGGCAGAGGTTGGCACTTCAGTGAATATTGTGACAATAGACAGGACACAGTTTATTCCAAAGATACCATTTATTGAAATAGCTGACAGGAATTAGCAAACTAATACTGATCAGATATAGCAACAATAGCAGCCAAGGAATAATTCAATAGAAATGATACAATATATACAAAATATATACATATAAGAATCAGTAGTGTGTATGATAATTGAAGCACTAATGGTGATCAGAAGTAATAGGGCGAGTGGATGTTAAAATGTGATCAGGAAAATCATGTGGTTATGTGTGTGTGTGTGTGTGTGTGTGTGTGTGTGTGTGTGTGTGTGTAATGCGAATGGAATGCATGAGCCATGCCAGGCCGGGCTTACAAGGAGAGCATGCAAAAATTAAGACAAGGAATCTGGAGTTTGAACTAGCCTCGGTTAAAAAGCGAGAAAGAGAGAGAGCGTGCACAATTTAACTAAACAGATAGTAAACAAAGTAAAATCAACAACACACAGTCTAAGACCGACTTTCATGTGAATCAAAATGTGTACATTTAAAATCATAAATGAATTCAAATAAACAACACTGTTCACGTTAACTAGCTACAAGTAAAACTAACAAACTTTGCCCAGATGCCAGCCTTACTTGTTAGTGATTGAAGTGTGCCTTCTCCGGGATAGCACGGGACGCAGATCCGGGAAGAAGATGGTTTTGTTCCTTCAGTTCGTCAGCTGGAGAGCCTCGGTCATCTGATGATCTAGAAGGAATCTTGTTTATAATTCGTTGACATTGAAAAAGGGAAAGGGGATCTGGTCTCCTTTTCTACGTAGTGGATGTTCATTATGTCTAACTATTACAAATATTTTAAGTTCGTTTCTTAGACAAGGATATTTTTTAAGCTTGTTACCTTGTTAACAGTTTCGGCGAGAATCTCCCGCCTTCTTCTTCAAGTTATGGAGAAGATTGTGCCAAAGAGGTACGCTACCTGGAAAAGCTAGGAAAAAAATTGGCGCGACAAAGAAACCATCTCTGCTTCAATCTCCGCTGCCGAGACGAAGGCGTCATTCCAGCAAGCCTCTACATAAAAAATCCGATACCAACAAGAAACGCGGAAAGAACCATCGAAAGAGCGCGAATGACTCTGGTAAGAGAAAGAATCAGATGCACGACTAACAAAATCAACAATTTAAACACAGAAATAGCACAAAGAAAACAAGAATTCAAACGCCGGTTCAAATTCAGCAGTGACATGGAAAAAAATATGGAAGAACATCTGAATGCAATACAAGAACAAGAGTTTTCAAAAACAAAAACACGCCATATTAAAAAACTGAACAGACTTATCAATAAGAAACAAAATAAATGCAAGGACAAGCAAACAAATGAAAAATGGATTTGCAACCTGTCTAAACACACACTAACAACAGCAGAACGCACTATACTCTCACGGGGACTAAACTATGCCATCACACCAAATAAAATCCCAAATGAAGAATTCATATTAGCCACGGAACTAGCATGCAATATGATACAGGACCAAGGACAGAAAGCCGCATTGAGGAACGAAATAGCAGGCATCCTCACCTCAGCTAAACCGCCACCCAGAAACATAACCAAACAGGAAATGGAAGCCATCAGAACACTCACAAAGAACAAGAAAATAACAATATTACCGGCTGATAAAGGGAGGACCACGGTTATCATGGACACTAATCAATATGAAAAACAAATGAATGAAATGCTCACGGACCCAAACACATATGAAGTATTAAAAAAAAGACCCGACGGAGGAAAAGAAAAGAAGACTAAAGCTATTACTCAAACCGTTACTGGATGACAACAAAATCGATAAACAAACATACAACCACCTTATCCCCACAGCAAACATCACCTCCCGGATATACGGCACACCGAAAATTCATAAACCCGGAGCACCACTAAGACCCATAGTAGACAGTATAGGATCAGTTACCTACAACCTTTCCAAGACGCTGGCAGACATAATCAAACCACTCCTCGGACTCACGGAATACCACTGCAAAAACTCAAAACAACTGGCGAAAGAACTAAAGGAAATCAAGATAAAAAAGGATGAAATGTTTGTATCGCATGACGTCATATCCCTCTTTACAAAAACACCGGTCACAAACACTCTCAACATAGTAGAAAACCGGTTAAAAGCAGACAGAACCCTGAAAAAACGCACAAAACTTACAGTACAGGACATAACAAAACTATTACATTTCATTTCCACTTCCACATTTTTCCAATTTAGAGGCATAATCTATAGACAAAAAGAGGGATTTGCAATGGGGGACCCACTATCTGCCACTCTATGCAACTTTTTTATGGAGGATCTGGAAACCCGAGCAATAGAAACAGCACCGGATGACTGCAAACCTATCTTCTGGAAAAGATACGTTGATGACATTCTTGAAATAACCAAAACAGGTCACACACAACAACTCACGGATCATTTAAACTCCATAGACAAGACAGGCAACATAAAATTCACACACGAAGAGGAAACGGACAAGACAATAGCTTTTTTGGACTTAAAAATACACCACACAGAAGAAGGGAACATTAGAATTACAACATACAGAAAACCTACACATACCGACCAATATCTTCTCTGGACATCTGAACATCCCATCGCACACAAAATGTCAGTAATCAGAACACTATACGACCGAGCACAGAACATCACAGAGGAGAAAGACAGACAGGAGGAGGAACAACACATCCAACAGGCATTAAAAAACTGCCAATATCCACCGTGGGCAATTCGGAAAGGGAAATTACAGACACAAATAAAAGAAAATAAACAAACAAGAAAAAACACCGAAAAAACAAACCGGGGCTTGGTCACACTACCGTACATAAAAGGAGTCACAGAACGCATCCAACGATCCATGAGGAAATACCACATCAACACCCCGGTCAAACCATACAAGAATCTCCGACAGCTGCTAGTTCACCCCAAAGACAAAATACAACTGGACAATAAATGCAACGTCATATATGAAATCCCTTGCCGTTCATGTAATAAAGTCTATATTGGTGAAACGGGCAGATGCTTCCATACTCGAAGGAAAGAACACCAATTAGAATGTGAAAAAGAAACAACAAGAAGACTCACAAGATCCGAAAAAGAAAAAGCAAACCAAGAAAACCTAAAATCAGCCATTTCAGACCACTGCAAACGGCAAAATCACATAATGAATTGGGAAGAGGCCAGAGTCATTCGCGCTGAAGAAAATAGATTCCAGCGTTGGATTTTAGAGGCAGTGGAGATACGCAAGCGGGCGCAGAGGACGATGAACCGGGACGAGGGAGCGTATGCACTGTCGCACACCTGGAGCGCAGTCCTGGAGGAGCGACCTGACAGCAGGAGGCGTGGACTACCTGTCAAATTGGGCGGGACGTTCACGCCTCCTGCACGCAACATCAGCTGATAAGGCACGTCACCACTCGACATCTGGTGACTGTTTCTGAAGAAGGCGGGAGATTCTCGCCGAAACTGTTAACAAGGTAACAAGCTTAAAAAATATCCTTGTCTAAGAAACGAACTTAAAATATTTATATTTATATTGGTCTCCTTTTCTCTTCGGAATACTGCGTGAGCTGCAGTAACTAACCGGTTCAGTTATTATTACAACTCTGCGAAGGTCAAATACATTGAACTTTGGGTAAAGTCCGGTATCAATAGCTCATTCTTTGTTCTCTGTCCTTCTGTAGCGCCAATGCATCGGCTTCTCTCTTTCACGTGTGGAATCCACGGCCAGAGAGAGAGAATTTCGGTCCTGCCGTGAGTTTAAAGCAGTCGTGACATCACTGTACCTGGTATCCGGTATCGTCTCTGTCCCATACCATTACAAGGAGTCAGAGGAAGGGGCGGAGATAGAACATGGCGTTGAGTACAGAGATTGGTGTGTTCAAACTGGTTGTGAAAGGGTTACCATGGTTATGGACATGGCAGCCATCCCTACAAGCAATTGTCTAAAATGTCTTTCTATGCTGAAGGATTAACATTATCCTTCACTGGAAATAAGGGGCCCAAACCCTGGAAAACTGCCCAAGACCATTACACTTCTCCACCAAACTTTATTGTTGGCACTAGGCATTTTAGTAGGTAGTGTTGTCCTGGAATCCTCCAAACCCACATTCATTGATCAGACTTCCAGATATACCCCTTTTCAATCAACAGGGTATGGATTCTTGAACTGGTTCTGTTCAGGATTCTTTGAACCTTGGTGCCACGTAGTGACCCAGCCCATGTTTTCACCAGTTTTGAGTGGAACCAATGCAAATCAAGGATATGTGATGAATAGAGGGCATTGCACAATGCAGAACAGAAGTAAACAGTAGTAGTAAGACTGATTGTGCATTGATTACCTGTGAACTTTTATTTTGTTATTGCTGATATTTGTTTTCATTCTTTCACTCAATGTGAAGTATCGTTGGGCCCAATGGGCTCTGTTTTTCACGTGCTTCCACTTCACAATATCCTATCATCCAGGCACCAAGAACACTAAGACAGATGCCCTGTCACATGTCTTCAGCCCATCTCCTCACGACCCTGAACCTCACCCCATCCTCATGCCCGAATGCTTCATCCAAGCAATTTCATGGGACCTAGACAAGGAGATAAGGGGGCCACAACCACAGACTCCTCCAGCTAACTGCCCACCTGGCCACCCCCAACCATCTCCAAGGTAAGCTCATCACTTGGGCACATGTATCTTCTGCCACCGGTCACCCAAGCAGTCATCGTACTCACCAATTGCTATGGAACAAGTACTGGTGGTAGAATATGTTGACTGAGATCATCCATTTCATCTCCTCATGCACGGAGTGCACACAAGCCAAGGTACCTCAAACACCTCCCGCTGGTAAACTACTGTATGCCCTCTCCCTGTACCTCAGAGACCCTGGTCTCACCTGGCCATCGACTTTATCACCGACCTACTACCATCCTGGTCATCATTGACAAGTTCTCCAAGTCACTGAGACTCATCCCATTACCTGGCATCCCCACAGCTTTCCAGATGGCTGAACTGTTATTTCAGTATGTATTCAGATACTTTGGCATCCCAGAGGACATAGTCAGTGACTGTGGTCCTCAGTACATCTCTCGTCTGTGAGCCAGTTTCATGGAGCAGTTAGGTGTCTCAGTGAGCCTCACATCCGGATATCACCCCCAGTCCAATGGACAGGTAGACAGGGCTAACCAGGAGAGTCTGTCAGTAATGCTGTCAAGAGCACCAATCCAAACCCAACTACAAACATGGCTACTCAGAACTACAACAACCACAGCACCCTCTATCACCTCTTTATTAAATACACCTGTCACTCATTTCCTGGTTCATCAGCCCCTGTAATATAAACACTTCTCCCACTCTCACTTGATGCAAAGTATTGTTCAGAGTTCATTCCTGGCATACTGAGCCTTTATTTTACTGCCTGCTTTATTATGGTCTTGATCTTTGCTCCTGTATCTTTCTCGTCATTCTCTAGCCCTATCTGTATTGCCCTGTCTACCAATCGATCAACCCTCGCCTGTTCCACGGCCTTGATTTTAGTCTCGTCTTTTGGCTTTGTTTCCAGTTTGCTTTCCCTGACTCTCCCCTGCACATACATCTGTAAGTGCCTGCACCCTGACACCACTGAGAAGGACTTCTTTAAAGACCACCCACATTTCAGGGGTCATATTTTACTTTAGAAGAGTCAATTTGAAATTTTGAATTATAATTGAAACTGATTGAGGGCAGTCCTCTGATTCGTTTCACCAAGTTTCATGTTTGGACCTTGAGTACTCCAGCCACAATAAGTAAAAATGTGTTTTGCCCAATAACTGTTGATGTGTTTTCCTTAAAAAGTAATTCTTGTGTTTTTTAAGAGATCCAAAAGCAGAGATAAGTGTTCATCTATTATACTTAATTGAAAATGACAGCTGAGCTGCCAAACAGGAACTGAGGTCATAACTGAGCAATGCTTTGATGTATCAAAACCAGATTTGGGCTGAGTTCCAAAAGTTTGTCCTATATCCTTTCCTAACCACTTTTCCTTGAGCTTGATGGAAAACATTATGAGGTGAGCATAAAATGTGGTGGATGTTCTTTTACAGCATGCTGTATGAGGAAGGCATGACCACCATTCCCAACCTGGCTGAGAAACGCAAACTTATCCTTCACGCTGAGGTAAAGATATCTTTGTTTCAGAATCCCTCAGCTTGTCCAGTAAACAATCCACCATGGTAGTAAAATGTGTGTGTGTTTAGCGATTTCTGCCACGATTGGAAGAGCAGATTAAGATGAAGTTGGCTGAAACACAGGCTGAACTGGATCACTACGGCTTAGGGCCTCCTACAGAACCAGGAGAGAGGAACTGTTTCCTGATTGATGTGAGTGATGCACACAACCTAACACTGCAACACACTGATTAGAAAAGCTAGCTAGCCAAGATAAAACAAAAACTTTCCACCTTGTAGTTTATTTGTTAAGTATGCAGTCTTATATCACAGTTGTGATATAAGACTCATAAAAAGCTAGCATTCTTAGCTGGTTAATTTAATATGCCTCGAGAAAGTCCCATTAAAGTAGCCATGATGTAACCAGATAAGATTAAGAAACCAAATTCCTACTTGAGTACTTGCTTGGCGGCACGGTGGTGTAGTGGTTAGCGCTGTCGCCTCACAGCAAGAAGGTCCTGGGTTTGAGCCCCGGGGCCGGCGAGGGCCTTTCTGTGTGGAGTTTGCATGTTGTCCGCGTGGGTTTCCTCCGGGTGCTCCGGTTTCCCCCAAAGACATGCAGGTTAGGTTAACTGGTGACTCTAAATTGACCGTAGGTGTGAGTGTGAATGGTTGTCTGTGTCTATGTGTCAGCCCTGTGATGACCTGGCGACTTGTCCAGGGTGTACCCCGCCTTTCGCCCGTAGTCAGCTGGGATAGGCTCCAGCTTGCCTGCGACCCTGTAGAACAGGATAAAGCGGCTAGAGATAATGAGATGAGATGAGTACTTGCTTTTTTCCTACCCCAGCCAATTTGTATATATATATATATATATATATATATATATATATATATATATATATTATATATTTAGGAGTTTTATGGCGTTTCCATAAAGTGTGCAAGTTTTGCATTTCACTACTCTCATTCTTTTTTTTTTTCTGGTATGTATTAGAAAATTACAGCATTCATTCACGATACCATCAACCTGATGACTGGAGGGGAGCTGAACAACATCCAACAACTCAACATGCTCTCTATCCTTCGAAGGAACTTTTCTCTGTGAACAAATCATCTGGACAACTCAGGAGAGACGTGTGAGTACTGGTGTGATGATAAGAGAATGGTCATTCTATCAGCCATACATTTTGTCAAGCAAGATATAGATCATGTGCAAAAATAAGAATTGAATTGAATGGAGGGCGGCACGGTGGTGTAGTGGTTAGCGCTGTTGCCTCACAGCAAGAAGGTCCGGGTTCGAGCCCCGTGGCCGGCGAGGGCCTTTCTGTGCGGAGTTTGCATGTTGTCTGTGTGGGTTTACTCCGGGTGCTCCGGTTTCCCCCACAGTCCAAAGACATGTAGGTTAGGTTAACTGGTGACTCTAAATTGACCGTAGGTGTGAATGTGAGTGTGAATGGTTGTCTGCGTCTGTGTCAGCCCTGTGATGACCTGGCGACTTGTCCAGGGTGTACCCCGCCTTTCGCCTGTAGTCAGCTGGGATAGGCTCCAGCTTGCCTGCGACCCTGTAGAACAGGATAAAGCGGCTAGAGATGATATGAGATGAATATGAGCATGTACTACTTTACCACATCAAAGGTCATGTCATATTTTATAGTTAACAAGAGGATTGAGAAGGAAATGAAGGACTATGAGGAAAAATACAGAGGCAGAGAACTCCCAGGATTCATCAACTACAAGACTTTTGAGGTGATAATGAAGGACCAGATCAAGTAGCTGGAAGAATCTGCCATCGGGTGAGTGAAGGAAATCTCAGGTATATGGCAAGAACTTGTTTGAAGTTAAAGGTTTGGAGGCTTTTCTCAGGCTTTGTATTCTCATCTGCTTTGGCTACAAAGTGTATTGTGAACTTGGCATTAGAGTAACAAGCTATCATTGCCTTGATTCATCCAGAGTATTGTGTATATAAATGGTAAAAGCTTAAAACATGAAGCTCTGCAGGTAGTGGAGAAACACCATGAATTTCTGTTCATTATCATTGTAACAACTCTCCCAACTGACTTTGGGAAACAGAGGAACTAGGAGCAGGCTTCAGAACAGGTGTGTTCTTTTTATTATTTACACTTTTCAGTGGCTGATAATGAAACACACTGCACACACAAGTGACTGGGTGTCACAGCTCTCTCCCTTATTCCTGGCCATTGGAAAGACATACAGAGACACAGGTTAATAGACAGCCAGTAATTAGACACAGGTGCACCTCATCACATGTTACCTATTGGTTCAACCTGACTCCTTGCCGTTGACAGTTGATGCTTGACCATGCCCCTGCTGCCACATACCCCCACCGCCTGACTCAGGCTGGGGACCAGTTCAGCCTGCAGCTGACCCCACTGTCAGCGGGAGAGGTAATCTGCCACCAACATCTGTGGCCTCAGCCTGTGGACCACCTCAAATTTAAAGGGCTGAAGGGCCAGATACCAATGAGTGATCCATGCATTCGCATCCTTCATGTGGTGGAGCCACTGGAGCGGGTCATGGTCAGAACATAGGGTGAATGGGCATCATAGCAGGTAGTACCAGAGAGTGACGAGTGCCCACTTGATGGCCAGACACTCTTTTTCTATAGTGCTGTACTTTGACTCTCACATGGAGAGAGTGTGGCTGATGTACAGCACCGGATGCCCCTCCTCCCCCCTCCACCAACTGGGACAAAATGGCCCCCAGTCCTCTGTCTGACACTTTGGTCTATAAAACAAAAGAGAGAGAGAGAGAGAGAGGGGTCAGGAGAATGCAACAGCAGGCCCCCCCACACAAAACCACCTTTACTTGAGCAAAAGCCCATTTGGATGGCTCCATCCATTGGAGTGGATCTGGCACCCCCTTTTTAGTGAGGTCAGTCAGTGGGCTGGTGACATCTTAAAAGTTAGGCACAAGCTGCCTATAATAGCCAGCCAGCCCCAGGAACTGCCTCGCCCCCTTGTTGGTCTTAGATTGCAGGCAGGCCGCAATCGCTGCAATCTTATCAATTTAGGGATGCACCTACCCATGACCCAAGTGGAAGCCCAGATACCATACTTCCACCCATCCAATTGCACAGGTTTTCCAATTTTTCAGGTTTGCTGTGAGCCCAGCGTGCCTCAGCAACCTCACAGCCATCCTAAGATGCTGTAAATGCCATTCCCAATCATTACTATAAATGATTGTCACCTAAGAAAGCCACCACATATGCATTGTGGGGATGGAGAATTCGGTCCATGAGATGCTGAAATGTTGCCAGAGCCCCAAACAACCCAAAAGGAAGGGTGACCAAACAGAGTGGAAAAGGCCACCTTCTCATGGGATAATTGACCAAGTGGATCTGATAATATCCCTTTGTTAAATCCAATGTTGAATAAAAGCAAGCCACACCTAACCGATCAAGCAGCTCATCAATGTGAGGTATCAGATATGCATCAAATTTAGACACTGCGTTGACTGTTTGTTTTATAGTCCACACAGAACCAGAATGACCCATCAGTCTTGGGAACCAAGACCACTGGGCTGCCCTGGTCACTGTGCAACTCCTCAATTACCCCCATATTAAGCATAGTCTGGAGTTTGTCCTGAACCACATTTTTCTTGTGCTTGGGGAGCCGATACAGGCAGCTGTGCATCACCACCCCTGGGGGAGTCTCAATGTGGTGGTCTATGAGGTCAATGTGACCAGGGAGGGGTGATAAAACATCACAGAATTCCTCCTGCAACCTAATAACCTGTGTTTTCTGGGACAGCGAGAGGTGGTCTCCACAGAGCACCATGGTGAATTGGGCTGCAGTTTTTAGAGATCTCCAGTACCAGTTCCGCCTTCTCCAGAACTACAATCGCTAGAGCCACAGGTAGAACTACCATCACTAGAGCCACTCCTCTCTCCATGGTTTCAGGAAATTGAGGTGGTGACCTCAAATGGCCAATGTATGCTCATTGTCCACACCAGCAAGATGGCAGCACTGTGTTTTGTCTTACGTTTAACTCATTGTCTTTTTCCGTTTAATGAATGTCTTTGTAAATCGTACTGAAATAATCTTCCTGTCGCGGTCCATTCGGTGCAAGTTAGGCCAACTGGAATGTTATCTTTTAATCAAAGGCATAGGCTATTGCAGGAGTGGAGCCTACCTAGGATTGCTACTGTGGGAGTGGAGCCTAATTAATGCTACCTGTTGCCTCCAAGGATTGCCATTCACTACCTGCACTCATCAGACTTTGGAAAAGCATCTACCTTGTTGACAACACGTGCATCTATTGTTATCCTTTACTGGAATTATTAAAGCATTGACTGGCAACCGGGCTGTCTGAAGTGTGGATGTTTGGAGGTTGTGGGGGATCGGCAAGGTTGGTGATGTATGCTGCTTTATCTCCTCTCCTGGATAAAGATCTCTTTTGGAGTGTGCTGCTCAATAACGCTGCCCCATTAACGTTACCTTTGCTTATACTTGGCAAGGATTTTGTCTTCACACTAAAGCTTATGAGCAATTCTGGTGGCGCAATTTCCCTGTAAGCTGACAATATGAGAATGGTGGTTCAGCTTTTATGTGCAGTTTTCTGCATATTTGAACTGTGCAGCAGACCGGGCTGTGCCAAAGGTATGGCTCAAACGGTGTGCTTTCCCCTGCATCTCTCATCTAAACATACAGACATTGTACCCATATTTAGTTATCAGTAGACCTACAGCTTCTAATGAATCAAGGACTAACACCCCTGCAGTGTTTTTTATTCTACAAAAACAATTTTTTTACCAGACGGAATCCTACATGAACATTTAACCATATAATCTTTCATTAAAGAACTATAAGCAGCGATGTCTGTCTGATAATGTTGTTGCTTTTGATGGCTGGAAATATTAACCCAAATCCTGGCCCAGTGGAGAATTGTTTATTAACTCCTTTGGATTTTTTGAAATGTTCTGGCCTTGGTCTTGTCCATTTAAATGGCCGTAGTTTACTGCCAAAATTAGATCAAGTGAAAATTTGGGCTAAGACGACCAAAGCAGATATTTTGGTTTTGTCCGAGACATGGCTCAAAAAATCTATTACGGATTATAACATTGCCATTGAGGGGTATAATGTTTTCCGCACTGACCGGAAAAGTAAAGGGGGTGGTGTTGCCATCTACTTAAATTCCATGGTACTGTAATCAAGTCATTGTCTATCCCAAAACAGTGAGTTTTTAGCCATAGATTTTGAATATGGAAAGGGTTGCCATTTGACTATTGTTGGCTGTTATAGACCTCCCTCAGCTGTCAAGGATGCTCTCTCATCTGCTCTAGCTGATCTTCTGTTAAAATAAATTATACTGCTGGGTGATCTAAACTGGGATTGGTTGTCACCACTCTCAAACCAGTTCAAAGCATATTGTGATTCAGTGGACTTAACTCAAATCATAAATGCACCCACATATTTATTATAATATAATAATATAAATATAATATATATTTATTAACAATCCCAGTAAATCCACCTGTAGAGGTCAGAGCAGGTGGGTGGAGCACAGAAGTACGGCAGGACAGAACTGAGTTCAAAACTATTTATTGTGTTCCTTTTCAGTTTTACACACACACACACACACACACACACACACTCCCAGTCACCCAGACACACACACACAAGTCGTCTGGTGCAGGAGAGAGCTCACTTCCTCTGCTCTCTCTCTCCTTATATAGGGTGTGGTTGCTGGGAAGACACACAAACACAGGTTAATTGCTCTCAGGTGAAGTGATTCTGTCACTTACCTTCCCTGACTCCGCCCTCCTGTCACAGACCAGCGCTTGACCACGCCCCCGCTGCCACATACCCCCACTGCCCGACTCAGGCCGGGCGCCTGTCCGGCCTGCAGCCGACAACCCCCCCCCGACGGGAGAGGAAGTCCGCCACGACCATCTGCGCCCCCGGCCTGTGGACCACCTTGAAGTTGAAGGGTTGGAGTGCCAGATACCAACGGGTGATCCGCGCGTTGGCATCCTTCATGCGGTGGAGCCACTGGAGGGGCGCGTGGTCCGAATAGAGGGTGAAAGGGCGCCCCAGCAGGTAGTAACGGAGGGCGAGGACTGCCCACTTGATTGCCAGGCCTCCTTCTCAATCGTGCTGTAGCGCCCCTCACGCACTGACAGCTTCCGACTGATGTACAGGACCGGGCGGTCCTCCCCCTCCACCTGCTGGGACAAAACGGCCCCCAGCCCTCTGTCCGACGCATCCGTCTGTAACGTAAAAGGGAGAGAGAAGTCAGGGGAGTGTAAAAGTGGCCCCCCACACAGTGCAGCCTTTACCTCAGGGAAAGCCCGCTGACACTGCTCCGTCCACTGGACCGGATCTGGCGCCCCCTTTTTAATGAGGTCAGTCAGCGGGCTGGTGACGTCCGAATAATTAGGTATAAACCTACGATAGTAGCCAGCCAGCCCCAGGAACTGTCTCACCCCCTTTTTGGTCTTGGGCCTCGGGCAGGCCGCAATCGCTGCTGTCTTATTAATTTGGGGACGCACCTGCCCGTTGCCCAAGTGGAAGCCCAGATACCATACTTCCACCCGCCCAATCGCACACTTCTTTGGGTTGGCAGTGAGTCCCGCCCGCCTCAGCGACCTAAGGACGGACCTCAGGTGTTGCAGGTGCCGCTGCCAGTCATTACTATAAATGATAATATCATCTAAATACGCGGCCGCATAGGTGGCGTGGGGCCGGAGGACCCTGTCCATCAGCCGCTGAAACGTAGCGGGCGTCCCAAACAGCCCAAACGGAAGTGTGACGAACTGGTGTAAGCCGAACGGTGTGGAAAAGGCCGTTTTCTCCCGGGATAATGGAGTCAAGGGGATCTGCCAATATCCCTTCGTCAAATCCAGTGTCGAGTAAAAGCGAGCCGTGCCTAGTCGATCGAGCAGCTCATCAATACGAGGCATTGGGTACTCGTCGAATTCAGACACCGCGTTGACTTTTCTATAGTCCACACAGAACCGGACCGAGCCGTCGGCCTTGGGAACCAAGACCACCGGGCTGCTCCAGTCACTGTGGGACTCCTCGATGATGCCCATTTTGAGCATGGCTTGAAGTTCTTCCCGAACCACCTTTTTTTTTTTTTTTTTGTGTTCAGGTAGCCTGTAAGGGCAGCTACGCACTACCACCCCCGGGGGCGTCTCTATGTGGTGTTCTATGAGGTTAGTGCGACCGGGCAGGGGCGAGAACACATCCGAAAACTCAGCCTGCAACTGGGCGACCTCCGTGAGTTGGGTCGGGGAGAGGTGGTCTCCACAGGGGACCGGAGAGGTACGTGATGCCAATGTCCCTTTTTGAACCTCCGGCCCCAGCTCCGCCTTCTCCGGAACTACCAACGCCACGGGGACCTCCTCGTTCCAGAGTTTTAGCAGATTGAGGTGGTAGATCTGTAGCGCCCCACCCCTGTCTGTTTGCCTCACCTCATAGTCGACGTCCCTGACTCGCCGTGTGACCTCAAAGGGCCCTTGCCACTTGGCGATCAATTTGGAGCTCGACGTGGGCAACAGTACGAGTACTTTATCTCCCGGTGTGAACTCTCTAAGGCGCGTACCCTTGTTGTACAGGCGGGCTTGCCGTTCCTGGGCCTGCCGCAAATTCTCCTGAGTTAGGTGGGTGAGCGTGTGGAGTTTTGCACGCAGGTCCATAACGTACTGAATTTCGTTCTTACTTTGTGAAGGTCCCTCCTCCCAATTTTCCCGCAGCACGTCCAGGATGCCGCGCGGCTTACGCCCATATAATAATTCGAACGGGGAGAACCCTGTGGAGGCTTGGGGGACCTCTCGCACTGAGAACAGCAAGGGTTCGAGCCACTTATCCCAATTACGTGCGTCCTCACTTACGAATTTCTTAATAATATTCTTGAGGGTGCGGTTGAACCGTTCCACTAAACCGTCCGTTTGTGGGTGATATACGCTGGTGCGGATCGGCTTAATCCCCAATAACCCATACAGCTCGTGCAGTGTTCGTGACATAAACGTAGTGCCTTGGTCAGTCAGAATCTCTTTCGGGATTCCAACGCGGGAGATGACACGGAAGAGTGCCTCTGCAATACTGTGTGCTGAGATATTGCGCAGAGGCACTGCTTCCGGGTATCGTGTTGCATAGTCCACCAGAACTAATATAAAGCGGTACCCTCGTGCTGATCAATCTAATGGCCCGACGAGATCCATCCCAATTCTCTCAAACGGGGTCTCGATTAACGGTAGAGGGCGCAAAGGCGCTTTTGGAATGGCCGCTGGATTTACTAACTGGCATTCGCGGCATGCCGTACACCACCTACGGACATCGCCGCGAATCCCCGGCCAATAGAATCGGGCCATTATTCGGGCTGGTGTTTTATCCTGCCCCAAGTGTCCAGCCATGGGATTAAAGTGGGATTAAATACCAATTCCCGGCGGCTCTTTGGAATCAAAACCTGCGTGACTCGCTCTTTAGTTTGAGTGTCCTGCGTCACTCGGTATAATCTATGCTTCATAATCGCGAAGTAGGGGAAGGACGGGGTGGCATTCGGCTGGAGCATTTGACCATCGATTACTCTCACTTGGTCAAACGCATGCCACAGAGTCTCGTCTTGCGACTGCTCTAATGGGAAATCCGCGAGGGATTCCCCAATAGAGAGAGGAGGAGCCGGCGGCTCCTCACTCTGACGCAGAGATGACGTAGACGGCTCTGTGACAGCTGCTCCCGCCAAAGCGACACCGGGACCTCCCCCTGTCAAATGGCAGGACCCACTCTCTACTAGGCGTGTCATTAAACCCCGAAATCCCGGCCAATCAGTCCCCAAAATTAAAGAGTGGGTAAGGCGAGGATTAACCGCCGCCTTCACTATAAATTTTTCCCCTCTGAAAATAATGTGGACTGACACCAAAGGGTAGCGGTGAACATCCCCGTGCACACACAACACCCTCACCCCTTGTGCTCCCCCCAATGCCTCGTTTTGAACCAGGCTTTGACGAATTGAGGTCTGATTACAACCAGAATCCACCAACGCCTGATATGTAGCCCCTTGGATACTCACCGGTATACGATATGCTCCGGCCCGATCGAGGGCGGCCTCTGGCGCATCGGGGATCCGAACCACCGCGCCCACTTCCATTGTCGTGCACTGCTGTTGAAGGTGGCCCGGCTCCCCGCAGCGCCAGCCAACCGGCCCGGGCTTTCCCTCTGCACCGGTGATCTGGGGTTCACTCACCTGAGGTGGGGGAGAGACAGACACAGAAGGGAGAAACGGGAGGGCACTGCGGGTGCGGCGGGCCGGCCGGGGTGGGGCCGGCCCCCGCCTCCGCGGTGGGGGAATGGGGCGAGGACGGGACACAGGAGGAGGGGGAGAGAGAAGAGGAGAGAAGAGAAGATGCCCTCTGCCGTCCTGCCGCCGGGACAGCCGCCAAATGGTCCTCCGCCAGCTCGACTGCCTGATCCAGCGACGCCGGGCGGTGGCACCGGACCCACTCCGCGGTTCCTGCTGGCAAGCGAGCGATGAACTGTTCCAGCGCCACCTGGTCGAGGATTCCTTCGGCGTCGCGGTTGTTGGCCCTCAGCCACCGCCAGCAGGCGTCCCAGAGCTGCTGGCCAAACGCGAACGGCCGGCCACCTTCCTCCAAGCGCAGCGTGCGGAAGCGCTGGCGCTGCTGTTCTGGAGTGCGCCCCACGCGCTGGAGGGCAGCCCGGCGGAGGTCCGCGTAGGCCAGCCGGCGGTCGGCAGGGAGCTGTAGCGCGGCCAGCTGTGCTTCTCCCGTGAGCAGGGGGAGGAGGCGCGCCGCGCGCTGCTCCATCGGCGACCCCGAGGCTTCGGCGACTTGCTCAAAGAGCATGATGAATGCCTCTGGGTCATCCTGCGGGCCCATCTTGGTGACAGTGAGGGGAGACGGGCCCGCGGCAGGAGCGCTGGTGGACCCCGCCGACGCGAGGAGGTGCCGGAACGCCTGTCGATCTTCTTGTTGGGCCAACACCAGGGCCTCGAACCGCTCTTCTTGCTCCTTTCGGAGGGTGAGTAGCGCCTGGTGTTGGCTTTGCTGGGCCGTGGCAAGGGCGTGGACCAGTTCAGCAAACGGGGAGGACTCCATGGGGCTGAGAGGCTGCTGTGCTCCAGATCCCGGGTTTCGGCACCACTGTAGAGGTCAGAGCAGGTGGGTGGAGCACAGAAGTACGGCAGGACAGAACTGAGTTCAAAAAAACTATTTATTGTGTTCCTTTTCAGTTACACACACACACACACTCCCAGTCACCCAGACACACACACACACAAGTCGTCTGGTGCAGGAGAGAGCTCACTTCCTCTGCTCTCTCTCTCCTTATATAGGGCGTGGTTGCTGGGAAGACACACAAACACAGGTTAATTGCTCTCAGGTGAAGTGATTGTCACTTACCCTCCCTGACTCCGCCCTCCTGTCACAGACCGGTGCTTGACCACGCCCCCGCTGCCACACCACCTTAATTGATGTTCTCACAAACAAACTCCATAAATTCACCCATATAGGAATTTTTCCTGATGTCAGTGATCATTGTGCCATTGCAGCAATTAGGAACTGTAAAATCCCAAAAGTAAAACCAAGAATTATGAGAGAGGAGTTTTAAGAACTTTGATATTCATGGGTTCCTTCATGACATGTTTGCATGTGATTGGGCTAAATTATTTTTAATTCCAGATGTGGATACTGCATGGCAGTATCTTCACACACACTGATTTTAGAGGTTGCGAACAAACATGCTCCTTTTAGGAAATACAGAGTGAAGGGCCGAGACAATCCCTGGTTTAGCGAAGAGTTGTCTCAACTCTTTCTTGAAAGAAATCTAGCTTGGGCCAAAGCAAGAAGAACTGATCAGGATAGGGATTGGGTTGCCTTCAGGACCTTACGAAACAGGTGTACTACACTTGTCCGTAAAGCGAAATCTGAATTTTATCTTAATGAAACAAGTAATTTAAACAATCCAGTTAAGTTTTGGAAAGCCATTAAGTCACTTTGTCCAACCTCTGCACCTAATAGTTTCCCTAATCAATTAACATTAAATGATAATGTCACTGATTGAACAGAGATTGCGAACTGCATTAATAAACATTTTATTTCAGCTGGAACTATTTTTCATGATGTTTCTGGACAGAACAATTCTAATGTTTCCCATTCAGGGCATGAAACTAGACATGGGTTCAATTTTAGTCCAATCTCAAGATATGAAGTTTTGGTGGCTTTAAAAAAGCTTGATACAAAAGTCCGCTGGGCCGGATGAAATTGAGCCCATATTTTTGAAACATGCAGCTGAAATCATTGCAGAGCCATTGACCTATATTTTAAATTTGTCATTGGAACAGAACATTGTGACTGAAGTATGGAAATCAGCTCTGGTTCTGCCCCTTTTAAAAGGGGGCGATCCATTTAAACTAGACAATTACCGTCCAATTTCTAAGCTATCTGTGATGGCTAAGATTCTGGAAACTATTGTGAGTGAACGGTTGAGTTTTTAGTTAATAACAATATTTTGTCTGTCATTTAGTCTGGTTTTCATAAAATCATAGTACTGTTACTGCTACCATGAAAGTATTAAATGATATAATCAATGGTTTAGATGATAATAAATCATGTGCTGCATTATTCATTGATTTAACTAAAGCTTTTGATACTGTTAATCATATTTTATTGTCACGATTGATTAATATTGGTCTCTCTGAAGCAGCATTAGGCTGGGTTAGAAACTACCTAGATAATAGATGTCAACGTGTTCAACTAAATGGGTACCTCTCTGAGAAGCTTACTGTCAAATCTGGTGTCCCACAGGGCTCTGTACTGGGGCCCTTGTTGTTCACAATATATATTAACAATCTCAGTAAAGATCTTATGAATGTAAATATGCATCTGTATGCAGATGATACTATAATTTACTGTTCTGCTGCATCACCGGCTGAGACCATCTTAAAGCTGCAAGAAGCACTCACTGTGGTACAGCGAAATCTAAATTCCTTGAAATTAATTCTTAAGGATAAAAAAAACAAAGTTCATGTTCTTTTCTAGAACCCATAAGCTGGGATCTTCCCTGCCTCAACTATGCACTTTGCAAGGTAAATCAATTGAACTAGTCTCCTCGTATAGACCCTTTTCAGTCACGTGACCTTCGTAAACGCGACCACCATTTTGGACATGTAGCAGACTTCGGCTCGAATTGGTTTGAATGTGAGGAAGGCGACAAACGGAGAACATACAAGAAAAAGGAGCGAGATGCAGAAAACACCTTCGCTATCCAGCGACGTAGGGCATTTACAGGGCGAGCAGAGGGAGAAATAACAGTAACGACACATTAGCAATGCCGTACAGAAATAACGGTTTATGGCACAGACCCTTTCGGTTCTCGCTCATCTAGCTGCTACAATGACTGCTTAGACTGCAACAATAATACCTAACACACATTTAAGTATCCGTCGTAAAGACGTGAAACTCATTGAGTGACGAGTGTGTTCATTGATCAGCTAACACAATCTAAAAGTAGACATACCATCACACTGCCCTGGCGCTGTGTACAGTTTACCTTCTATGGTTTGTGCACTCGCTATTTGCCATTACTTTATCCAACCGTTGTTAGAGATTACAGGGAACGGCCTGGATTTAAGAGACAAATACATGTTCCTCTTGTTTTGAACACTTAGCCCATGTTTACATTAGACCGTATCAGCGGATCATCAGATTAACGTTTTTAAAAGCGATTAGTGTGCACACAGCAACACCAATACACGATTCGTCTGCACACAGCAACACCAATACACGGATACGCTCGGCTCCGCAGGCATCCTGCGCTCCAAATCACTCCGCCCTGAACAGCGAGTGCCCTCTGGAGGGTGCGCACTCCGGCCCTGCGCAGCTCACACAGCGCGCGAGCCACGATTCGGGACTGAGCCGCTGTGTGTGTGATCCCAGCGCAGATCACTTACCACTCGCAAGTGGAAGGATGGCAAGCCTAAAGACAATCGTTTTTTTTTTTTTTGTTACATAGTCAAGAGAGGTGTCGGATCACTGGATCCAGTGTAAATAGCTGCCGGAGCCAACGCCCGAGGTTCCGGAGCGCGCTCCGGCTTGCTCCCCCTCAAATTAAGCGCTGTTTGTAGGACACTGCCTCTGATCTGTCCTACAGTCTACCAACAGCAAAGGAACACAACGCTAGCTAATGTCGTTAGCTAATAGCTACTACAGAAGAACAGAGGTTACAATGGGTTATTTTAGCCTATTTGGTTACACACTCGCCACCACAGAATGTTAACAGCAATGTAATGCCTTTTCTGGCTAATTTTATTCGTCTTACCGCCAACAAAGTGGTCACTACACAAGCGCTGGTATGCCGAGGGCTGCCAATCTGTTAATGGCCGCTATCCATCTTCTCCGTCGGGATCCGATAAAATGATAAACCTTGCCTTGTTTGTTGATGGTTACTACATCCAGGTGCACAACAATATAGTGGCATGATGGAAGTCTTGCTGAAAATAAACACTTTCTTTGCTGCCGTTCCTCAATGCTGGCTGTGGTAAACTACTGGTAGTACATGTCCAAAATGGCGGCTGCGTTTGTCGTGACGTCACGTGAAAAGGGTCCATAGATATCTGGGTTTTATGTTGGAGGAAGCTCTATCCTTTAAATTGCATGTTGAGAATTTACTTTGTAGACTGAAATTAAAGTTGGGTTTTTTTCTTTAGAAACAAATCTTGCTTTACTCAACAAGCAAGGAAAAGTTTGGTTGAATCTACTTTTCTGCCAGTCTTGGATTATGGGGACGTATTTTATAGACGTACCTCTAAAGCTCTGCTACAGTCTTTAGACTCTGTGTATCATTCTGCGTTAAGATTTATCACTCAAGCAAGTTACTCCACCCATCACTGTGCCTTGTATGAAATGGTTGGTTGGTCCTCACTCTTTATGAGAAGACAAACACTGGTTAATTTTTGTGTACAAAGCAATAATTGGCCAACTTCCTTCTTATATATCTGTTCTTTTAACACCTAGTACATCTCAGTACAATCTATGGTCAAGTAGATATATCTTGTATGATGTTGTGCAGGCAAAATCTGAGTTTGGTAAGATTGCCTTTGTTTGTAGTGCTCCAACAGCATGGAATGAGCTACAGAGACAACTAAAACTTGAGGTTTTTATTTCACTTGTTGATTTCAAAGCTTGTCTTAACTGAGTGCATCAGTCAGTCTGTTCTTGTTTTTAAATTTTTTTGTCTGCTTTGTCTGTTTATTTTTTTTTAATTGTTTTGTTGAGTGTGTGATTGTTGTTCTGTTCTTAATCCTGCTTTTGTGTGTTAACTTCTTGGCCAGGGCTCACTTGTAAAAGAGATTTTAATCTCAACGTGATTTCTATCTCTGGTAAAATAAAGGTTTAATAATAATAAAAAAATTGCCACTTGGCAAGTGATTTTGAACTTGAGGTAGGCAATAAAATGAGGACTTTATCTCCCAGTGCAAATTCCCTGAGCTGTGCCCCTCTGTTGTACAGGCGAGATTGACATTCTTACACCTGTAGCAAATTCTCCTGGGTTATGTGACTGTGTGTGGAGTTCTACTCTCAGGTCAAGAATGGATTGAATTTCATTTGTTTTGAGAAGCCCCCTCCTCCCAATTTTCTCTAATGATGTCTAAGTCACTACCAGGCTTGCACCCATACAGCAATTCAAACTGGGAAAACCCAGTGGAGGCTTGTGGAACCTTGCGCACTGCAAGCAACAGAGGGTCTAGCCACCTGTCCCAGTTTTTAGCATCCCCATGAACGAACTTACAAATCATGTTTTTAACTGTTTGGTTAAGTCATTCAACCAGCCCGTCCATTTGTGGATGATAAACACTAGTACAAATCGATTCAATCCCCAATAATTCATACAATTCGCACAGTTTGCATGACATAAAAGTAGTGCCCTGATCATTCAGGATTTCTTTCGGAATCCAGACTCAAGAGAAAATGCAGAAGTGTGCCTCCAACACTATGTGCAGAGAGGCACGGTTTCCAGACATCACGTTGCGTAATCCATTATGACTAATACAAAGTGACACCTGCGTGCAGATCGATCTAATGGCCCAATGAGTTCCATGCCAATTCTTTTGAAGGGGATCTCAATGGTAAGTGGTGCAATGGGGCTTTTGGTGTGGCCATTGGATTCATCAGCTGACATTTGTGACAAGCTGTACACCATCTGCGGACATTGGTGCGGATCCCTGGCCCATAGAAATGGGCCATGATATAATTTAGCGTTTTATTCTGCCCCAAATGCCCAGCCATAGGATTACAATTAGTCATATGGAATAAACGTTTCCTACAGCTCTTTGGGACCAACAACTGTGTAATCTCTTCTTTAGTTTGAGTGCCTTGCATCATTCAACATAGCCTATCCTTCATGATGCAAAAATACAGGAAGGAGAGTGCAACATCAGGTTGGAGGATTTGGCCATCGATTACTTTCACTTGGTCAAAAGGGTGTCTCAGAGGCTCGTCATGTGCCTGCTCCAATGGGAAATCCCCTGAAGGATTCCCCAGAGAGGGAGGAGAGCTCTCCCCCCTCTCCATGTCATCATGACATGGAGCAGATGTGGATGACCCTGGGATGGTCTCCCCAGCTAATGTTGCGGAAGAATTCCCCCATGATGTGCTACTGCAGGACCCACTAATTCATTAATGTTTTAAACCCCGGCCGATCTGTTCCCAGGATCAGTGAGTAGGTGAGGCTCAGACTAACCACCGCCTCCACACTTACAAATACAGTCACATATTTGTGACTGTCCCCATGCACACATTTGACCTTCACCAATCATGCATTTCCAAGTGCCCTGCACTGAATCAGGCTTTGATACATGGAGGTCTGATTACAACCAGAGTCCACCAAAGCATGATGTGTACCCCCTTGAATATTCACAACTACCCTGTATGCCCCCGCTCAATCAGGGGAAACCTGTGGTGCATTGGGGATGCGAATCAGTAGCCGTGCCTCCTTGTGGAAGCGCTGATTCCCCACTTTCCCTCTGTGCCAATAGACCTCTCCAGGCTCACTCCTGGTACTGGTGGACATGGATGAGTTCACCTGTGGAGAGTGAGAGGGGGTTAATGATGGCCCAGACACAGAAGGAGAAGGCAGGGAAGACACATGAGGACAGACATGAGTGCGGGGAGTGGCTTTCAGGGGAATTGGCCCCCATTCCCATGGGGCTGGGGTAGCAGAGGGGTGAGAAGAGAGAGAGGAGGAGAAAGCAAAAGTGAGAGAGAGGGGGGGAGGAGGAGAAGTTCTGGGAGCGCCTGCTCCTGGAAAAGCTGTCAGGTGATCCTTGGCCAGCCGGACCGCCTCCTCTAGTGACATCGCTTGGTGACACCAGATCCATGCTGATGTCTTACTTGGCAGCTGGGCTCCAGTGTCACTCACTTGAGGATGGTCTCGACATTGCACTCTCCTGCCAGCAGCCACTGCTGGCAGGTGTCCCGGAGCTGTTGCATGAACGCAAATAGCCAGCCCACTTCGCTGTATGCCAGCGAGCGGAAGCACAGGTGCTGCACTTCTGGGCTGTGGCCTACCCACTGTAGGATGGCTTGCTTCAGGTTGAGGTACTCCAGCATGCTGGTGGCCAGGAGCTGGCAAACTGGGCTTCCCCTGACAAGAGTGGCAATACGCGAGCTGCCCACTGTGAGGTTGGTCATGAGATCACCTCCGCAACATGCTCAAACAGCTCAAGAAAGGCTTTGGGGTCATCCTGCAACCCCATCTTGACCAGTTGGACTGGCACGCTGGCTGCAGGGATGACCACTGGTGCACCCGTTGACTGGATCCAGCTCCAGATCACCTGCTGGTCTACTGACAGCACAACAACGGCATGCTGCTGGCATTGGAGGTCTTTGCCAAGTGTTTGGAGGAGCTCTCTGACTGGTTCAGACCCCATGGAAGCATTCGATCCTCAGTCCTGCATTTCAGCACCAGTGTAACAACTCTCTGATTTTGGGAAACTGAGGAACTGGGAGCAGGCTTCAGAATGGATGTGTTCTTTTTATTATTTACACTTTTCAGTGACTGATAATGGAACACACACACACACACACACAGGCAGCCAATAATTAGACACAGGTGCACTTCATCACATGTTACCTACTGATTCAACCTGACTCCTTGCCATTCACAGCCTACGTTCGACCATGCCCCCACTGCAATAATCATGCTATCATACTAGATCTCGTCCATGTTCTGGTTCACCTTTTGTGTTTATATCAATGTTTATTACAGGATGTTGTATTTACAGAAATTTCCCTGTCTGTCTTTAGATCTCATTCATAAGTACTTTATCCAACTGGTGTAACATAGCTTCTTGGGCTTTCCCATTCTCTTCAAAGTTGCAAAGGTACAGTATGTTCTTATATTTATCCCCACAAATTTTACAGATGAACTTTACAAACTCTGATTTCTATTTCCTGGAATATGAAAAGATATGATAGATGAAGCAACGGCCAAATACATATGGCTAGACAAGCCATAAAGGCATGTCATCGTGTGATGCTTCTTCATTGTTCCTCTAGACCAAGATTGAGTGCATCAAGCAGGTGAAGGAGTCAGAGGTTGAACTGATGCTGAGGACTCAGTTTAAGATGGAGCTGATTTGTCTACACTCAAGACAGCAGATGCAGTGAAACCCTGAGCACGCTGAAGCATGAGAAAGAAGACCATTAAATAGATCATGAAGATCATGAAGAAGATCACGAAGAAGAGAGAGATAGTTATAGTTTGTATAAATCACTCAGACAGTAGAGCCACTCTTGAGGAACTGATGCACCACCTCAAGTCCTACTACAGCGTAAATGATTATTAAAGATCGTGACGTCCAGCTTCAAGGTGAAGTAGACTGGAGTTTCAAGCTATCTAACAAACGACTATGGGAAATGACCCAAACATTGCTCATTCATAATTTCTGTCAACATTAGCAAGTCAAGTATATCAGACATGTCTGTAGAATGGACAATAATGTCTTGCAGAAGCAGGTCCTGTTCGACATTAGAACATCCCACAAGAAATGGACATATCTTGAGAGTTTTAGGAGTTGATGAGAGACAGATCAGAAGAACTATGATGGACAAAGCAGCTTTACAGTGACTGATAGATGTTTGCCTGCCATCAAACAAGTATCAGGAGCACTCCAAGGCCGAGACTGCACCGAGTGGGAAGAGATGATGACTGACAGACCCCCCCCTCCGAGGAACTCCATCCAGGATCTACATTCTTCCTAGGACGCCCTCTCCCTCTGGGTGCAGGCTTGTCGGGGTGTTGGCTGTGGAACTCCTGAGTCAGGAGAGGGTCCAGAATGTCCCTTGTTCCTTGTCTAGGTCCCATGAAATCACTTGGATGAAGCATTCAGGCATGAGGATGGGCTGAAGACACATGATGGGGCATCTGCCTTAGTGTTCTTGGTGCCTGGACAATAGGATATTGTGAAGTGGAAGCACATGAAAAACGGCCCATTGGGCTTGGTGTGGGTTAAGTCTCTTGGCCTTCGAGATATTCCAAGTTCTTATGATCTGTAAGTATGATGAAGGGGAAAGTGGCTCCCTCCAGCCAATGTCTCCACTCCTCCAAAGGAAGCTCGAGAGTGAGTAGTTCTCTGTTCCCAATCTCATAGTTCCTCTCCACTGAGGTGAGTTTCTTCGAGAAGAATACAAGGTCAAGGTTCTTTATTGTCATTTGCATGTTTCACATGTAAACAAAATGTGTGCCTCAGGGCCAGCAGCGTATATAAATAGAAGAATTAAAATTTAAAATAGAAAAATAGAATAGGAAAAATAGTGCAACCGTGATTAAAAAGTGTTCAGGTGAACAGTAAAAACTTCATGTGCAAAAATGCAAAATTGGGGGGGCAGCATCAGAGCTTAGGCTTAGTGTTCATTAGTCTCACAGCTTCTGGGAAGAAGCTGCGCTGGAGCCTTGATGTTTTGGCCCTGATGCTGCAGAGTCTTTTTCCTGAGGGTAGGAGGCTGAATAGTCTGTACTGGGTGGGTGGAGTCACCCATGATGCGGGCCGCTCTGCTCCTACACCGGCTGTTGTAGATGCCTTCTATGGATGGCAGGCTGCAACGGGTGATCTGTGCTGTGCACACCACCCTCTGCAGAGCCTTCCTGTCCACAGCTGAGCAGTTTCCATACCAGGAGGTGATGGAGGTCATCAATGTGCTCTCCACCACACACTCGTAGAAGGCTCCCAGGACCGCAGGGCTCAGTCCGGCCTGCCTTAGCCTCCTCAAAAAGCAGAGGTGTTGGTGGGCCTTCTTGACCACACTGGCTATGTTCGTGGTCCACTTCAAGTTGCTAGAGACGTAGACCCCCAGGTACTTGATACTATGGACCATCTCTACAGCTTCTCCTCTGATGTAGAGGGGGGAGGGGGTGTGGTCACCTCTCCTGAAGTCCACAACCATCTCCTTTGTTTTCCCCACATTGATGCAGAGACTGTTGTCCCTGCACCAGTCCACCAGGTCCTCCACCTCCTGTCTGTATGTTGACTCGTCACTGTGGGATATCTGTCCCACCACCGCTGTGTCGTCTGCGAACTTCACAATATGACTGCCCGGATGTTTAGTGGAGCAGTCATATATGAGCAGCATGTAGAGCAGGGGGCTAAGGATGCAACCCTGGGGGGAGCTGGGGTTGAGGATGATGGTAGAAGAAGAGATGCTGTGGATCCTCACTGTCTGTGGCTTGTGTGTCAGGAAATCCAGTACCCAGTTGCAGAGGGATGGTGGTAATCCAAGCGGCAGCAGTTTGTTGACTAAAGTCTGCGGGTCGATCATGTTGAATGCCGAGCTAAAGTCTAGGAAGAGCAGCCTCACATAGGTGTCTCTGCTCTCCAGGTGGGTGAGAGCAGAGTGGACAACGGATGAGATGGTGTCCTCTACAGACTCTGTGTGGGGCAGTGGGCGGCACGGTGGTGTAGTGGTTAGCACTGTCGCCTCACAGCAAGAAGGTCCGGGTTCGAGCCCCGTGGCCGGCGAGGGCCTTTCTGTGTGGAGTTTGTATGTTCTCCCTGTGTCCGCATGGGTTTCCTCTGGGTGCTCCCTTTTCCCCCATAGTCCAAAGACATGCAGGTTAGGTTAACTGGTGACTCTAAATTGACCGTAGGTGTGAATGTGAATGGTTGTCTGTGCCAGCCCTGTGATGGCCTGGCGACTTGTCCAGGGTGTACCCAGCCTTTGCCCGTAGTCAGCTGGGATAGGCTCCAGCTTGCCTGTGACCCTGTAGAACAGGATAAAGAGGCTACAGATAATGAGATGAGGAATAATCGTCTGGTTGTCAATAATTGTGGAACTGTGTCGATAACTGGATAAAGGCGTCAATACTTGTAGAATGGTGTCATGTGATCTGATACACTAAGTAATCAGGAGTCAACTCATTTTTTTTTTCCACTGGAAATTTCAGTAATTATTCATGCACAATTTATGTATTGAAAGTCTTTTCTACTTTTGCAATAGCCAAAAGATTAAGGTGTCGATAAATGTAGCCGCCGCTGTGTGTGTGTGTGTGTGTGTGTGTGATATATATAAAATAATGGGAGTGCCTTTATATACTTTTGCAAGGCACTGTGTAATATATAATATTTTGCCTTGCAAAAGTATTCATCCCCTTGGCATTTTTCAGGTTTTGTTGCCTCACAACCTGGAATTAAAATGGATTGAGGGTTTGCCTCATTTCATTTACAGAACGTGCCTACAACTTTGAAGATGTGAATTTTTTTTTTTAATTATTGTGAAGCCAACAACAAATAGGACAATATAACAGAAAACTTCAACGTGCATAACTATTCACCCCCCTAATGTCAGTACTTTGTAGAACCACCTTTTTTGGCAATTATAGCTGCAAGTCATTTTGGATAAGTCTCTATGAACTTGCCACATCTAGCCACTGGGATTTTTGCCCATTCCTCAAGGTAAAACTGCTCCAACTCCTTCAAGTTAGATGGGTTGCTTTGGTGTACAGCAATCTTCAAGTTATGCCACAGATTCTCAATTGCATTGAGGTCTGGGCTTTGATTAGGTCATTCCAAGACATTTAAATGTTTCCCTTTAAACCACTCCAGTGTAGCATTAGCAGTCTGTTTAGGGTCATTGTCCTGCTGGAACGTGAACCTTCATCCCAGTCTGAAACCTCTGGCTGACTCAAACAGGTTTTCTCACAGAATTGCCTTGTATTTAGTGCCATCCATCTTTCCTTCAGTCCTGACCAGCTTTCCTGTCCCTGCAGATGAAAAACATCCCCACAGCATGATGCTGCCAACACCATGCTTCATTGTAGGGATGGTGTTCTCAGGGTGTTGGGTTTGCGCCACACGTGGCATTTCCCATGATGGCCAAAAAGTTCAATTTTTGTCTCATTTGACCAGAGAATGCTCTTCTATGTGTTTGGGGAGTCTGCCACATGTTGTTGGGCAAACTCCAAATGTGTTTTCTTCAGCAATGGCTTTTTTTCTGGCCAATCTTCCATCAAGCCCCACTCTGTGGGGTGTACAGCTTAAAGTGGTCCTATGGACAGGGACTCCCATATCCGCTGTGGATCTTTGCAGCTCCTTCAGTGTTTGGTGTCTTTTATTGCATCTCTGATTAATGACCTCCTTGCCTGGTCTGTGAGTTTTGGTGGACAGCCTTCTCTTGTCAGGTTTGTAGTGGTGCCATGTTCTTTCCATTTCGCTGTAATGGATTTCATGGCGCTCCCTGGGATATTCAAAGTTTGGGATTTTTTTTAGAACCCAACCCTGATCTATACTTCTCCACAAGTTTGTTTCTGGCCTGTTTGGAGTGCTCCTTGGTTCTCATGTTGCTTGCTTCATAGTGTTGCAGAGTCAGGGTCCTTCCAGAACAGGTTGATTTTTATACAGCCATCATGTGACAGATTGTGACACTTTGATTGCACACAGATGGATCTTAATAATATAATTATGTGACTTATGAAGTGAATTGGTTGGACCAGCTCTTATTTAGGGGTTTCATATGAAAGGGGGTGAATACCTATGCACACTCCAGATTTCTGTTTTTTCATCTTAAATTGTTTGTCACAGTAAAAAACAATTTGCACCTTTAAAGTGGTAGGCATGTTGTGTAAATCAAATGGTACTAACCCTCCAAAAATCCATTTTAATTCCAGCTTGTAATGCAACAAAAACCAAGGGGGATGAATAATTTTACGATGCACTGTGTATATGAGCGAGAGATATAAAATATATAAAATGAGTGATTCCACGCTTATGGGTACTGAAATGGGGACATGAACTTATTTTTAAAAATTCACCTAAAACCTTTTTTTTACCATCAGGTCACAAAACATGTAATCTTTAATGACTGATATGTTAAAAGATAACTTTAATTTTCTGAGATGTAATAACATTTATATGCCAAAGTCAGAACATAACAGAAGTGTTGTGGACATATATATTCTCAATTTTAACAATGTAGAATTACTTTTTGAAACATAGGAAGGTGATCTCATCTCATTATCTCTAGCCGCTTTATCCTTCTACAGGGTCGCAGGCAAACTGGAGCCTATCCCAGCTGACTACGGGCAAAAGGTGGGGTACACCCTGGACAAGTCACCAGGTCATCACAGGGCTGACACATAGACACAGACAACCATTCACACTCACACCTACGGTCAATTTAGAGTCACCAGTTAACCTAACCTGCATGTCTTTGGACTGTGGGGGAAACCGGAGCACCCGGAGGAAACCCACGCGGACATGGGGAGAACATGCAAACTCCACACAGAAAGGCCCTCGCCGGCCCTGGGGCTCGAACCCAGGACCTTCTTGCTGTGAGGCAACAGCGCTAACCACTACACCACCGTGCCGCCAGGAAGGTGATGTTTTAGCAAATATAATTAATAAACATGTGTAGTAGAATAAACATACACATTCTTTCAATAAGATTAACATGGTATATAGCTAGATTGTAATTAATTTGTAACAGACGCGAGATGGACAATCGTAACAGAAGTAATGTAACAGACATCATTTTGGAACTCATAGGCTTGACTTTGGCATATAAATATGTTTTTATTACATCTCAGAAAATTAAAGTTATCTTTTAACATATCATTCATTAAAGATTACATGTTTTGTGATCTGATGGTAAAAAAAAGAAATGGTTTTAGGTGAATTTTTAAAAATAAGTTCATGTCCCCATTTCAGTACCCATAAGCATGGATATATATATATATATAAAATATAAAAAAATCCATTATCTGTAGCCGCTTATCCTGTTCTACGGGGTCGCAGGCAAGCTGGAGCCTATCCCAGCTGACTATGGGCGAGAGGCAGGGTACACCCTGGACAAGTCACCAGGTCATCGCAGGGCTGACACATAGACAAACAAACATTTCACACTCACATTCACACCTACGGTCAATGTAGAGCCCCCAATTAGCCTAACCTGCATGCCTTTGGACTATGGGGGAAACCAGAGCACCCGGAGGAAACCCACATGGACATGGGGAGAGCATGCGAACTCCACACAGAAAGGCCCTCGTTGGCCACTGTCAGTCGTATGCTAAAGGTGCAATAGTTTTTTTTTTCCTCTTACTAATATGAATGAGCTAGAAATATATGGAACATGATCACACACACACACACACACACAGGTTTAAGCTGTGACCTCAGTTATGTTTGTGATTACATGGCTATCCTGTTAGCCATTTTATAGACACTCCAGGTGTGTCTCAAGGTCAAGGAAGGATCCTTAAGGGCTACATTTCAAGGCTACAATGCTATGGAATCCTGCCTAAGGACTGTTCTGATAGGATCCTTCAAATTTTCCCAAAGGACAGAGTCCTTCATTCAGAAAATTTTCAACAAGAAGAAGAAGCCTTTGTCACATGCACACTCAAGCACAGTGAAATTCATCCTCTGCATTTCACCCATTCAAAGCAGTGAACACACACACGCACACACACAAGTGAGCAATGAGCACACACACATACCCAAGGCAGTGCACAGCTATGCTGCAGCACCCAGGGAGCAGTTGGGGGTTAGGTGCCATGATCAAGGGCACTTGAGCCCATCACCACCCCATGTTAACCTAATTGCATGTCTTTTGAACTATGGGGGAAACCAGAGCACCTGGAGGAAACCCACACAAACACATGCAAACTCCACACAGAAGTACACTTTGCCACACAAAGGCCCCTGTCGGCCTCTGGGCTTGAACCCAGAACCTTCTTGCTGTGAGGTGACAGTACTAACCGCTACACCACCATGTCTGTGCATAGCCTCTGTTCTTCAAGCACCAACATTCCTATCCTACATACAAAGTGGGACCTTTTCAATGATGCACACCTGCACACTCGCTACACCATTCCATTGTGTGTTCTCCAAATGCTAGGAAGGAATCTTCCTGAGAACTGAAAGACTGACTTTGGAAGGGCTGTCTTGTCCTACCGAAGAAGCATACTTGACTTTGAGAAATACCGTCCCTCACACTCCTTCACTTTGCACCCTGCTAAGATGCTAATACCACAGCTAAGTGCTCATAAGAACTTATTATTCAGAAAAAAGACACCATCTGCACTTATGACCATTCTCATAAATCATTACGAGATTAATTTTGCTTGTTTATAGTGTTAAGTGCACTTGAAAGTAATGTCATGACAATATTTGCTAATGCTAATTCTGGTTGAACCACTGCATTTTATTCATGGGTGGGAAAATAGGTGGGCTCAAAGAGTAAAAAAAAAAATTCAAATCTTAATATGATCCATTTCATCTCATAATTTCTAGCTGCTTGATCCTGTTCTACAGGGTCACAGGCAAGCTGGAGCCTATCCCAGCTGACTACGGGTGAAAGGCGTACAAAACCTAGCACTTACAAAACCTAATGCCTCTGAAACAACTGACTGGATTTACTGACTAACTTGTAGAACCTGTAGAATAAACACCTGGTAGAATGTTACAAAATGAAACACAACTGAAATGATAAAGAACCATTGTCATTTTCATATTTTTTTGTCACACTCCTCCTCACCCCCACAAAGCAGCATGGTAGTGTTCTGACCCAGCTCTGGCAGTGTGTGCACACATGCATGTGTATATTAATCAGGAAGACAGTGGAATAGCTGTAAATGCAGTGTGCTCAGAAAATAAAAATGACAATCCAACCTGCTTAAAACCCAGGTCCACACCTCTAGCTTAATAACTGCCCAACAGCAACACTGCTTTAAGCAAGACAAAAAACATGCAAGACCATCATCTGACATCAAAACAAAAATTTCCAGCAATTTGTTGTGACTGACTAGTACAATACTGTCCATCTCACAGGTCTCACGTGCATGCAAGTGTATGCATTCATGCACATGAATCTGCCTGTGGAATCATGGTGGTTTAACATTAAGCTAGCTAGTCAGTGAAGCTCCACCTGACATGCTAGCAAAGTTTTTTCAAACTCGAAATCATATTGGGTAGCTAATGTTGCTCGAAAAGAGAGATTTCTACATTTTGTTTATTTGGCAAGATTATGCTAAAACATTTCTGAAAGCACTTCAGATAAGTTAATGTTATTCATGTTAGCATAACTCCATGTTTACATGCTAACAGTCTCCAAGTTAACTAGCTATGTGTTATTGTTAGCTGTGGACAAGGCTATGGCAACTTGATGGGCAAATCCAGACTAACCAGACTGCACAGCTATTGCAACGTTATCGCTAGCTCTAAAAGCACAGACAACTTCATTGCAATCTTTCTCTTGGAATAAAACATTTACAGACCTCAATATGCTTCCGCAGGTTGGACGGTGAGTTTTTGTAGGCTGTGATGTGCTCTGTTTTAGGCAAATGGAGCAAACATTTAAAACAAAACAACTCTTTATTCCTTTCAGAAAACTGAAACATGGGTTCTAGCTATAGCCATGAGTGTGTGCATTCCCCAGAAGAACCGCCTCCTTCCATTCTGCCATCAACTGATCGTGTTAAATAATGCTGCGGAGAAATCATTTATCTTGATTTTATACAGTCTATGGACATGACCTGACCCTAGTGATTACTGATAGGCTGTCTCAGTGTCACCTGCAAAAAAAAAACAATCACGTTTTACAAAAGAAAAACACCTCCACTTTCAAAGCCGCTTCATAGTAACGAGGACCTTGATAGAAATGTAGTGGAGTAAAAAGTACGATATTTGTCTTTCAAATGTAGTGAAGTTAAGTCATAAGTTGCCAAAAATATTAATAAAGTATAGATACTCAAAGTGTACTTAAGTACAGTACTCAAGTAAATGTACTTCGTTACTGTCCACCTCTGTTTATAAGTATGCGGACCAGTGTAACTTGCTACAGAGGCCCTAAAGGGGCATATTTTAATCATCCATTAATTAAACATTATATATGATGTGAAACACCTGGAGAGTGTGTGTGTGTTAGTAGGTGAGATGGTAGGTGAGACCAAGGACGCGTTATCCTAATGGGCTTCATGGGCAGCTGCCCAGGGCCTCGGCGGTAGCGAGATTGGAAAATATGAAACGATATTTTCAGAAGGTTTGATCATATAACATTTTTGATGCATTCCGCCACCCGTAAGGAAGCCCACCTTGTCCCGTCGCATAAATCACCCGTCATTGTCAATATGATCACTGTCCACCATGTCTTCACACCCTATGCCAGCTTGAGTTCAATTATTTAATTAATGACTTTGCTTTCCAGAAAAGTAGGAAAGTGCCCTCGTAAGTTGACCCATGGCTGTCAAACTGAATGCACAAAGCTGTGTGCCACTGCTGTTTGGGACATTACGTATGTGAAAGGATGAAATGTTTCACATAGCCTAACATTTTTGACATTTGTTTCTGAGAAGCAAGATATTTTTCTTTCTTTATCGCTCTTTTTGTTTTCACAAGTTAAAAGTCACCTGGATTCCAAAATGAAAACAAACGGTTATATACCAAATGAATGTTCTTGTTCTGAATACTAAAGAAACTGTTGTAGGCCTAGCTTATGTTCTTGACATGTTGTTCATTGACTCACTCATTCAAATGCTTCTTGAGGCTAAACTTTAGTTAACCAAACTTGTTAACCATGATGTCTGATGGATTTTTTTTCACTATGCAATTGCCTATTTCACCATTGCTTTTTCTCGATTAAATAGGTGTTGATTGATATAAAGTTTTATCGTTCAATAGTCAGTCCCCCCCAGGCTTTCGCAGGCCTTTTTTTGTGATTGTTGCGGGCTAAAATGTCTGTTGCGGGGTTTTCCAAAAAATTGCAATGAAAGTTGGTGTTTTTTAGGTTTTTGTTGTGATTACATTGCGGGAGGAAGTGAAGGTCGCGAGAAATTGTTGCGATTTTCTTTTTGTGATTAAAATTGAGTGATATGTTAAATATTAAGTTATTACTGAAAAACTATTGATTAAAAAAAAAAGACACTGAGAAATGGTCCTATAAACAACTTTACCAATATAAAAGATTACCAGGACTACAAAAATGCAGAAAAATAGGCTTTACTTATCCAAATGCACCTGTTGGTTCAAAAGTTAAAGTGCATAGAACCTCACAGCACAACAGGAAATTACCTTAAAATATAATATAAATGCCTCAGCTTTCAAGTAAGAAAAAAACTATTAATACTAGTAGTGTGTGCAGGCAGTCTCTCCTGAAGACTAAATTAAACAATTATAAACTAATAAAATAAATGGCTCAGGCTTCATAGAAGAAAAAAAAACAATTTGAACAGAATCTCACAGTATGATGCTGAAGCTGCCTAAACAATGGAAAATAAAATACCATTTTGGAAAAATGTTGGCATCCATTAATTTCTTGTATCAAGTAAAAAAAAAATAATGTAAAGTGCACACAGTCCTTCACTGTAAACATGACACACTTTCAGTAACAGAATTTAAGCCTACATAAACACTGACTCGCGCATGCTGCTTCTCTTGAACGGAAACACGGAAGTAAGCAGTGTTGCCAGATACTGCTGACGTTTTCCAGCCCAAAATATGTTCAAAACCTGCCAAAATGCACTTGAAACCGCTCATCAGGGAGGGAAGCCGCCCAATATGGCAACACTGGAAGTAAGGCGGAAGGTAGTTTGTCGACGTCACCTCAAGACGATGTCAACGATTGGTCAAAGTTGCGGTGATTGGATATAATTGCAACACCGCCCTGAATTCGCGGGGATTGGTTGAATTTGCGCTGAAGTTGCAAATCGCGACATCGCGAAATCCTGGAGGGTCTGAAATATGGAGTCTGGGTGATTTAACACAAGAACTTATTGCCATGTTTGCAATTATATCCAATCACCGCAACTTTCCCACAAATTTGACCAATCGTTGGCATCGTCTTGACGTCGACAAACTACCTTTCGCCTTACTTCCAGTGTTGCCAGATTGGGCGGTTTCCCGCCCAGATGGGTGGTTTCAAGTGCATTTTGGCGGGTTTTGAACATATTTTGGGCTGGAAAACATCAGCAGTATCCTCATGAATGGTTTCATGGGAAGATTTGTTTATCCTCGTGAAGGGTTTCATGGGAAGATTTGTTTATCCTCGTGAATGGTTCCATGGGAAGATTTGTTTATCCTCATGAAGGGTTTCATGGGACGATTTGTTTATCCTCGTGACTGGTCGTCACAGGAAGAATTAGTGTGCGCACGTCTGTATGAGTTAACACAGAATAATTAATCTCGAGACTGTCCTTTCGTGTCACCAATGGGAGGGGAAATTGTGTTAAGGTACCCAGACCCCGAGAAAAACCCACGGGATTGGATGAATCGCTGTGGTTTAGCATTCTACACAAATTCTAGACAATTTGGCTGGCTCAGTTTTGATTTATCCTCATGCAGGCATTTGCAATCTCTAGGAGCTGTGTAATGTATATTTTATTTTTTTAATTGTTTCAGCATTTATATATGGCATTACTGGATATGCACAAAATAATGAAATAACAAATCAGTACTCTGGACATGAACAGTCAGAACTATGTTTCTGATGTGCATACATGTCAACCTTTGGTCAATCAAACCTGTATAACCAACTTCCAAAATCCTATGGGTTCCAGCTCATAAGGGGGTTGCGGGTAATGAGAGAGTGGATAAAATGGCCAAAGAGGCCATCAAGGCAAATGAGGTTGAGTTAGAAGTCCCATTAAGCAAGGCAGAAATTAAAGTAATAATTAAAGACAACATCAACAAAATGTGGCAGGAGAGATGGAATACAGAGGAGAAAGGAAGGCAGCTATATAATTTACAAAAGGAGGTGGTGTTTAGAAGGGGTGGTGAACTGAAATGACAGGAGGAGGTTTGGTTGACGAGGCTGAGGATAGGACACACAAGTCTAAATAGTGGGTTGTATACAATAGGGAAACATCATTCTGGGGCCTGTGCATACTGTGGAGAAGTAGAAAAGGTTGAGCATGTTCTTATACACTGTACACAGTATTCCAGTGAAGGAGAGAAGATGGGGAGAACATTTAGAAAATCTGTAACTATAGGTAACTTAAGTCAGCCATTCACACAATCAGCAGTAACAGCTCTAACACAGTATTTAAAGGACACTCAACTAGCAAATAGAATTTAGTTTTTTTTTTTTGTTATCAGTCTGCAATTTAATATCCCTTGAGATCACACCTCAGCCCGCTAGATGGCGGTAATACACATCAATTGTTAACCGCCAATAAATCGACAGAAGAAGAAGTCAGCAGTATCTAGCAACACTGCTTACTTCCGTGTTTCTGTTCAAGAGAAGCAGCATGTGCGAGTCAGTGTTTATGTAGGCTTAAATTCTGTTCCTGAAAGTGTGTTATGTTTACAGCACGGGCAATTGCTCTAAGACAACGAGGGAGGCTCAGCCTCCTCTAAAAATGATGAACATCGTGTAGGATGAATTGCGCTAGGCTTATGTTATAGCTGACCTTATAACATTGCTATTTCAGATCCAGAATCATAGAAATATGTGCTCAACCCAACTACAGTGCGAAATCATTCCGTTATAACTTTCCCCAGTTCGCCTAATGTGTGCGTGAGTTTTTCCCCCTCGTGACAGCGCGATGCAGCCCAGCCTCAGTGGACTTCAATGGCATTTGGGAGCTATGCGCTTTTCAATATCAAAATGCAAGACGATTATTGGACAAATACTGCGAAAACGCCCGCCCACCGGACTCCCAGCCTCAGTGGACTTCAATGGCATTTGGGAGCTATGCGCTTTTCAATATCAAAATGCAAGACGGTTATTGGACAAATACTGCGAAAATGCCCGCCCACCGGACTCCCAGCCTCACGGTGGGAGAGACATGGCAAAGCTTTCCGCGAGGAGACTGGTGATTGGTGAAAGCGGCCAGATATTTTCTTTGATTGACAGCTCGTTTCAAATATAGACAGGTAGCGGTGAGTTTCAGTTCAGTCCCATGCGGATTCGCAAGTGCTGTGGTGTATTGTAAGAGATCAGCTTACATTTCGATTTCATTCATTACATACGGTTTCTACCAGCTTTTTTAGTTTGTATATAATTTTCATTGTAAATAAAGTGTAAATATAGTGTTGTCAAGTTTGCTATCTTAGTTCCAGAAATTGTTTATTTGAGTGACTGAACTTGAACTTGAGGGGCTAGTCAGCTAGCAAGAAAGCTGCGCACGGATGCCAAGCATTGCTGATTTAATTTTGGCGAAGCCATTTGCCAGTTTTCCATTCGAGGAAAAAATTAAAATTAAAGAGAAGGGTAGCCCAACGCCTCAAATTGACTTGGTGAAAAAGGTAGGGAATAATACTCGTTCCTTTCAGCTCTCCTGGTACAAGAAAGTGAATTGGCTAACAGCAAGTGACCCACATCAACAACAGTTAGTAATATGTCATGGATGGACCAAAAATATAGAATCTATTTAAAATGTTTATGCTGAGTATATTATATTAGAATATATATTTTTCTGGATATGAATTAAACACAGCTACAATTTGGAAAACATTTTTAAACAAAAACACAGCCGAGAACATTTCACACTACAGACCTGGATTAAAAGTGAAGGGTTATCAAAATTATCAAACATTTCTCAGTCAAAATAAGTAAAATATAGGGAAAGTGTCATTGAATGAAATGTGTGGCACCCAGCTCTGTTTGGCTCCCCAAGGTCAGTGCTTGTGCCTATTCCAGAACACACTGCTGTTACTGCTGAGGTTCCTGACAGAGCTGCTTTCAATAATGATCAATTTTTAAACAACATGCCACAATTTTAAAATATAAAATGTTAAAATATACCCCCCCAACACCACCATCATGTATATTGGACAGTAGGCTAATGGGCCAAAAGAACCTGTTATTTCACAGTTTGTGACCCTGCCAACAATCAGCCAGATCAGAGGCAAGAGTATGGGCAAAATTTGTGGGGTTTTTTTTTTCTTTTAAAATCTGGAAATATCGTAACCGACCAGCCTCCCCTGTTTGAAAGACTACCAGCCGCCACTGGTTTACAGTGAAGGACTGTGCGCACTTTATTTTTTACTTAATACAAGAAATTAATGGATGCCAACATTTTTGCCAAAATGGTATTTTATTTTCCATTGTTTAGGCAGCTTCAGCATCATACTGTGAGATTCTGTTCAAATAGGGTTTTTTTTTCTTCTATGAAGCCTGAGCCATTTATTTTATTAGTTTATAATTATTGTTTAATTTAGTCTTCAGGAGAGACTGCCTGCACACTGTACTAGTGTTAATAGTTTTTTTTTTTCTTACATGAAAGCTGAGGCATTTATATTATATTTTAAGGTAACTTCATGTTGTGCTGTGAGGTTCTACGCACTTTAACTTTTGAACCAACAGGTGCATTTGGATAAGTAAAGCCTATTTTTCTGCATTTTTGTAGTCCTGGTAATCTTTTATATTGGTAAAGTTGTTTATAGGACCCTTTCTCAGTGTCTTTTTTTTTTTTAATCAATAGTTTTTCAGTAATAACTTAATATTTAACATATCACTCAGTTTTAATCACAAAAAGAGAAAATCGCAACAATTTCTCGTAACTTTCACTTCCTCCCGTAATGTAATTGCAACAAAAACCTAAAAAACACCGGAACTTTCATTGCAATTTTTTGGAAAACCCCCCACAACATCAGACATTTTAGCCCACAACAATCACAAAAAAGGCCCGTGAAATCCTAGGGGAACTGAATAGTATTTCTAATTGTGCCACTGTCATTATTTAAGTTTCTGTGTCTAGTTAGACAGGCACGTCTGAGGGGGTGAATTTGCTGAGCGCAGTTGACAACAGGCGGGGGTGGGGCCTCGGGGGTATGTCTGCCCAGGGCCTCGGCAAGGGTTAATGCGGCCCTGGGTGAGACAAGCAAATTCCTAGATCCTGGATGCTGTTCATTCTTCATGCTAACAGGCAAGTGACTGGGCAGGACTGATGTACAGTAGTGAAAAACAAATCTTGAATAATGTGAAACAGCAACTACAGACAGGAGTGAAGACAATGTGACTGTAACAGCTAGACTTTGAGCTCATTACCACTATCACGCTAGTTATCTAACATGAAAGTAGTTAGATAGGGAGCTCCATAGCTAGTTACCTAACATGAACAATCACTATTTCACTAAATAACACAAAAGTCAAGTTCCATGCAGATTTCATTAGCTCCAACTAATTTCCACAAACCCTATAATAGCAAAAAATGTATTCTTCATTTTTTATCAAGTAAAATTCTGTTTCATTCATTATTTTTATTATTAAATGGTTGCTTATTATATGCAAAACAACAGCATGATATCAGCATGATATATCTAACATGTTTAGTTATTATCTCTGCCCATTACTGTATAACTTGTTTAGAATTTACAGTCAGTCAATCTATCTACCAGGATATTTTCCCCAAGTTGTCAAGCCACTGCCAGGTATGACATCACACTGACCAGACCAAGGCTCTGGAGTGAATTCACTGGGCAAGTGAAACTGAGATAGTGAATTCTCAAATTAATGCAAATGAGAACCACACAACATCCAATCAGTTCAGCATGTGATATGTTTGGTATGTGCCATTTTCTAGACAGGCGGGAGTAACAAAAAAAGTTCTGACCAAGATGATGGATGCTAAAGGCTACATGTAAAATGAAAACGTGTTGTATGTTGATTTAAATTTTGTGCTGGTGCTTGTAACATTTTCAGTAAGAAGCATTAGTGCTACGAGTGGAAAAGAAATTAATCTAGAGCCCTGCAAAACAGTAAAGTAAGAAATGACTTGAACAGAGACTAATAACAAAACAGTAATTTTGAATAGCTATATTTAAAGCCAGTCAGAAATGTAGATATTTTAAATTTAATATAATGCATTTCCATAAGTTACTGTTATCTGCATCATTTCTAATACTTCTAAATTACAACTGACCAAAATAGCTGCATTATTTGACTTCATGATTGGGTCTAAAACTCGACCAGGTAGTTGCGGGCCTTCATGAGACACTTCTGGCAGCTTTGCAGGTTGCTGCGTTTGCTGCCAATATCATGATCTTTCAGCAGGTGATCCGTGTTGTTTTTGTCCTGCATGAGCTTCTGCAGCTGTGTCGCTGACTCCTGCAGCAGCAGGTACGTGATCACCAGTGGCAGCTGATCAGCCAGATGCTTACTCACAATCTAAACACATGTTCAATTAAAAGAAATAATAATTTAATTCCACTCAACCCAAATACAGTCAAATTAGCAACAGACTTAATGGCAAATTCAAAAGCCTGAGGCCCACATTTAGTTTTTGCTTGCTTACTTTGCATTGTGATAACTTTTTATGAGTTATGATTTGCAACTTACAAGTTTGTTAAATAATAATTCAGCATTTTTTGTCACTAAAATGACCTTAAACTAGAATAATCAGCCAAAAATGCTGAAGTGCCTAATAGCAAATCTCAGCTAGTAAGTGTAACCTACTTCAGCTCACACTATTAAGAGTAACTGCTGGAGGCTACAGATGCCTATACCACTATGTTACACACATTCCTTACAAGAACGCGGTCACCCGCTTCAAGAGTGGATTCAACAACTCTTCTGTCAAAGCGGGGTTTATTGCGCTCAGCTATCTTCATAGTGTTTTCAGTGGCCATCCAGTAGCTCTCCTCTAGGTGGCCTTTCAAGTCATGCACATACTGGGAATGTGCCTTAGGTTGTCTGCTTGCAGGTAGACCAAATGCCTAATCAACTGGTAATCGAAGTTGTCTACCGAACATCAGTTCGTAGGGACTGAACCCCATCACATCACTCCGTGTGCAATTATAGGCATGCACAAGAGGCTTAACAAACTCTTTCCAATGACACTTGTCCTTATTTTCCAAGGTGCCCAACATCTGGAGGAGGGTCCAATTGAATCATTCCACTGGATTCCCCCTGGGATGATATGGGGTGGTCCTAGCCTTTTGAATACCAGTGAGGAAACATAGCTCTTTTATTGTGCGAGATTCAAAATCAGGGCCCTGGTCACTCAGACGTTTTTCTGGAAAGCCATAGTGCACCAGAAAGTTCTCCCATAAACACTTGGCCACAGTCTGTGCCTTCTGGTTTCAAGTGGGCACAGCAACTGCGTACTTAGTGAAATGGTCTGTCAGGACTAATATATCTTTTGTGTTGCTCCGGTCAGGCTCCAATGATAGAAAGTCCATGCAGACCAACTCCAATGGTCTGCTGGTCTTAATATTTAACAAGGGAGCTGCTCTCTTAGTTGGGGCCTTCTGTCGCACACAACGTTCACATGATTTGATCTTCTGCTCTACACATGTGGACATTATAGGCCAATAAAATCTTGCTCTCACTAGGTCGAGAGTCCACTCTGTGCACAGGTGACCCAAATCGTCATGTAGGCTTCTCAAGGCTGTGCCTTTCGGTTCACTTGGTAGCACTAGCTGAAGTGGGGCTTGCCCACATTCTTGTCGTGTTCTGTATAACACACCATTCCTCATCTCTAACCGCTTCCTTTCTCGGAGCCATAAAGCAAGATCTGGGTGCTCTTGTCTCAAGGAGGAAGAAGGCATGTCTCCAGACTCCTTGGCTCAATGACCACCCTGAGATCTGGGTCAGCCCTTTGCTTTTCTCTCATCTCCTTTTCAATCCATTAACCGATTATAGGGAGTCCATGGTCATCTTCCTGCTGGAAGCCACTGGGCAGAGCATTAGAATGAATAGCAAAAGACTCCACAAGTGTTACAGATGGAATACGGCATGTGGAACCTTCAAGTGACCAATCAACATCATGCCTCTCACAGATGGCCTTCACGGCATCAGGGAGAACATTTTGGGTCTCCTGATCCTTGAGGTAATGTAGAGTGAATTGTTAAATTCTTTCATGCTCTTTTCTTGACACAGCATCATCCCGGAGCTCCCCATGGGGTCAACGGGAAAGTCCATCCGCATCTTGGTTCTGAGTTCCTGCTCTATACTGGAGCTTAAAGTTGTATGTCAATAGAGCTGACAACCACCTATAACTCGTGGCATCCAACTTGGCAGACGTCAAGATATAAGTTAAGGGATTACTATCAGTGATGACCATGAAGTCAGCACCATACAAATAATCACTAGACTTAGCAGTGATGGCCTCACTTCAGAGCAAGAAACTCCAACTTGTGAGCGGGGTATTTAGCTTCACTCTTGGTCAGTCCTCTGCTTGCAAAAGCAATAGCCCTCATCTGCCCATCTTGTTCCTGATACAATGCCGCACCAAGCCCTGTCGTGCTAGCATTGGTGTGAAGGATGTAGGGGAGTTTGGGGTTAGCAAATCCCAAGACAAGTGCTGTGGTGAGCTTGTTAATGATTTCCTCAAATGCTCTTTGACATTCTGGAGACCACCTTTGTCTAAAAATCAAATCAAATCAAGTTCATTTGTATAGCGCTTTTAACAATAAACATTGTCGCAAAGCAGCTTTACAGAATTTGAACGACTTAAAACATGAGCTAATCTATCCCCAATGAGCAAGCCTGTGGCGACGGTGGCAAGGAAAACTCCCTCAGACAACATGAGGAAGAAACCTCGAGAGGAACCAGACTCAAAAGGGATCCCATCCTCATTTCGGCAACAAGACTCCTTTGGATGGAAATACTGGTTATGTTTTCCTTTCCCTTTGCTGCGCTTCCTGAGAGGTGGGTATCCTGCAGTGAGGTCATTGAGAGGTTTGGTGATCCTCGAATAGTCCTTCACAAACAGTCTATAATACCCAGAAAAGCCAAGGAAAGAGCATAGTTCTTTAAGATTCCTAGGCCAGGTTTTTAAGGCCTCAATCTTCTGTGGATCTGTCTCCACTCCATACTGGGAAACATGACCAAGATATCTGACTGAGGTCTGGAAATACTTAAATTTTTCTGATGACAATTTCAACCCATACTCTTTCAGTCGGATGAGGACCTGCAGTAATCATGACTCATGTTGCTTCAAAGTATCCGAGAAGATTATGAGATCGTCAGTGAAGACCAACCCTTCTTTGTGGTTGAAGTCACCCATGCATAGCTTCATTAGCTGCTGGAACGTACCGGGCACGTTGGTAACTCCCTGTTGCATCCACTTAAATTCCCAGAAGCCAAGGGGGCAAACAAGCACGGTCTTCTGCTTAGCAGTTTCTTCCATCTCCACTTGGTAATAGCCTGATTTTAAATCAAGAACTGAGAACCATTTGGAACCAGTCAGTAGGGAAAATATATCTAAGTTTGGCAGAGCGTAGGCGTCTCTAATGGTCTGCGAGTTGAGTTTCCTGAAGTCGATACACAGCCGCACAGAGCCATTTTTCTTCCGAACAACAACTATGGGGGATGCAAAGGGGGACTCAGATTCACGTATGATGCCAAATTCCAGCAGCTCTTGAAGATGTTTCTTAATGGCGTCTACATCTTGTGGATGGATGGGCCCTAGCCCGCTGCTTGATTGGGATGTTTTCACTTAGCTTAATACGGTGCTTCACTTTGTCAGTATGACTGAAGTCCATGTCATGCTGAGAAAAGACCTCAGGCATGCTATTGAGCAGTCTTGTGATCCGCCCTTTCCACTCTGGTGGTAAAGGGGAAATTGCCAAAATCAAACTCCATCATTTTCATTTCAGGAGAGGTCAAGTTGGTAGAAAGTTCTTTTCCCATCACCTGTTGAACAGCGTGGATCTCGGCCAACACTGTCCTTGGAGGGATAGTAATGTCATGTTGCATCTCATTCTTCAGCACAATTGACATGGAGCAGGAATGTTTGGCAGGTAGGGTGCTCAATGAGCCAACAACTAACAATCTGCCAGGAAGGGACAACCCAGATGCTGCCTCCACAATGACCAATCTATCTCCGTGAGCACCACTCATGTGGGCTTGCCCCTCCAAAAGAACTGTGCTGCTGGCTGGCACTACTCCAGGAGCATTGTTATGCATCCTCACCCATCCAAGGGCTCCAGCACGTATCTGCCGTTGCCGTGCTTCAAGGATTTTCAAAATTACTTTATACCCAGGAAGAAATGACTGATGATGACAATCATGCTTCTCAACATAGTGGGAATAGAGGACATCTAATGAGTTGGTGCCAATGAGGATCTGAGGCGTACTACCCACATCAGGAACAACCAACACCAAGGTAGGAACCTCAATCTCTTTTCCCAAGAACTCTTCTGGAAACAGGAGATTCAGTTCCATGTGTCCAAGGTAAAGAACAGCTTCTCCATTGGCTCTTCCTATCTGCAGCTCTACATCTAAAAGATAGTCCAAGGATTTCAAACAATGATGAGACAGGTGACTCTTGAACACAAGTGGGATAGTGGTCACCTGAGACCCAGTGTCTAATAGGCAATTAACTTTGTTGCCCTCAATAGTCACTTCAGCAGTGCATTTGGTTCTGACTAGCTTTGGTGGCGGAATGGTGTAAGTGGTGTTAACTCTACCACACTTGCTAGCCACTCTTTTAATTTTTATAGGGCACTTAGTTTGGTTTTCAGTCCCTGTCTGCCCTGCGACGGGGGCTTCTAGCAGTTTAACTGCTGGTTTCCCATGGTGCCACTCTGCTGGTCCTATTTCTCATTTCTCTTTAAGCAGTTGTCTCTTCTTCTCAACCTAAGGAGGATTTGGTTCATTCACACAGTTAACTGCAAGGTGAGCATCTTCCCCACAGCAGAAACAGTACCATGGTCAGGGCCTACTTTTTGCTGCTTGCCCTGAACTGGACTGTCTGCTTGCCTTCTTATTTGAAGACTGGTGTTGCACTGCCCTGGAGAAACCTTTTGAGCATGAAGACAAAGGTATCTATTGACTCTGAGCCTGTGCTGGGTTCACCTGTGCTTGAAGAATGGGAAGCTGATGCTTCAGTGTCCTTACCTCTGCTGACTTGAGGTGGTCACTATTAGTTTCATGGGTTGCTGTTCTCATATCACCAATCTGTGCTTGAACACCAGTAATCTGTCTTTTCAAGGTGTGGATTTCAGCTGTATCAGGACACTTGCCTTTAGCTTTACATGGGGTGGTAGTCTGCATAACAGCAACCTGAGCTTGTATCTCATCAAGCTGTCTCTTCAAGGATTCAGTCTCAGTTGCCTCTTTCTCCAGTGTAATATAGCTGCATGCAGTTAGCTGTTGTGCTGCAGCTCTCAGTTTCAGGGCAGCAGGACTTTGCTTATTTAGTCCAAGGTGATGTTTCATACAACTCTGTTTACTGGCCTGTTTGTCTTCCTCTGTTCTGACGAGTAGGACCAGTTCAGTTAAAGAGGGTGGTGCTTTTGCTTTTTGCTCTAATTGGAGATCAGAGATCAGTCCATCATTCCAGCAGCCTCGACAGAACTGCTTTAAGAGGTAGCGATTTCGTTCAGTCTCTGCGACACCACCTCACCTGACCACAGCACTTAGGGCAACCTGCAAGTGGTTCAAGTACTTGGATGATTTTTCATCATGGTTCTGAAGTGTTACCATGAACTTGGTCAATAACTCATCTCCATCCTCTACTGAGCCATAGACTGAATCTAGCAGCTGAAGATACATTGATGGCAGAGCTTGATGGCTAACATGCTTGATGACATCAGTAGCTGGAGGCAACAGGCTGTGTAGGATCTTGCACATTCTGTGCAAATCAGATATGGATGGATCAGTTAAGATCAAGTCAACATTTGCTCTCCAGGTGTCATAGTCAAGTTCACTGTTAGGATGGGGAATCTTTCCAGAGAAAGATCTGAGGTGAAAGGAAGAGTGCATCAGGGACAGAGATTCATTGGCTCGCATGACATGCTCAACGACCACACGCTGCACAGCAGGGGGGTTAACATAATTCACAGTAAGGACTGAGGGTGTTGCTGCAGCTGCACCATCACTACTAACTCTGTTTGACAGGAAGCCTTGGCTATGAGTGTTCAAGTTAGCAAATATGCTACTTGCTGGTGCGGCTACCAACACAGCAGGCTGCGATTGATCCTTCATTCTGGTAAGGGAGGGCATTACCTGTGGACTCCTAGTAGTGGCCTGTTTCCTTAGCAAGGTCAGTGCTGATGCTGTTTGGGTGCCCCCCCCCCCTTAATCCAAGCTGACCATGTTGGAGTAAAGGAGATGGTGGAAATACAGCTGGTAAGGTCTTGATTATCTCAGGTGAAACTAAGCCAAGCAGAAGAAAGGGTTGTGGCTTTACTGATAAGGGCATTTCGACATTCTCGGCCTCCCCATCAGAAGCTGGTGGGTCATGACTTGATAACTTTGATTCAGAGACCTCAACTGGAGTGGTGGTGTCAGCAGGGAAGTTCACACCTTCCCCTGTGCTTATCTTCATTAGTTCCCCCTGAAGCACCTTTTTGAAATGACTTCCTACTCTTATTAGCATTGCAGTTCCTCAAGATACCCCTTGGTGGCACTACTACTGGCAGTGCTAGTGTAAATGCTATTCAAAGAGTGCACATAAAAGGTGGCATCTGTATCAGCCAAACTCTGTAACTCTATTGGCAATGTGGGTCCTAATGTGTGCACTGCAGAGCTATAGAGATCTTGCAGTCACGTGACCGGAAAGTACACAACCCCCATCTTGTCGGTCAAAAACACCACTGAATACTGCTGCACTCGTGTACAGAATGGATCAATTTCAACCGACGGACTACACGGCTCATTTTTCTAATGAACAGATAACTAGATATATGTCTAAAATAAACGATCTACAGATATGTGACCCTTATGGCTTTCCGGACGGAGTTTTCACGACCGGATTTTGAACTGCCAGCGGAATACCCGGACGTGTATGATTACCTCATCAACTTTCCCTCACTGTTCAGTGGTGAAGCACTGCGTGCCTATAAATCTCTGGACAGTTTTCTTTACAGAAATTCAGGATTTGTCAGCGACTCAGATGTGGCATCTTGTAAACAAGAAAATAATACTCATTGGATGGGTAAGTCACTTAAGTATTGAGTATAGCACTGACCAGCCGATTATTGAATAGAATAAGGTAATTCCAAATCGTCCGTGTTGTTTACATGGATCTGGCGTTGGAGAGGTAGAGGCTTGGCAGTGGAGGTTTGAGTAGCTGTTTTCTGAGCTTAGTCAACAGGCCGGCTCTGCCTGTAGCCTCGCTTTTGCTTCGGCTACCGGCGCCGCCTCCTTCGCTTTGCTTCCGATAACAATCCACGGAGACCCCGCTGGTCTCGCCCGGAATGTTATTTATTTATTTTTTTCTCGTCCGGAATGTTGTGCATGTGATGGAAATCACTACAAACCATCATTTTCTGCTGGAAACCAATGTCCAGTAAGTCCATACGGTTGTAGTGGATATTGAAGTCCGGTACAGACGAACAACATGCAAAAATACACACAAAAAACGTGCACAGGTAGGGAGAGCTTGTAGCCGCAGCCATTGTAGTAGAATTGTATATAGTAGGGTTTTCCAGAAGAAAAGGTAGAAGTAAAAGCAGAAGTAGAAGTAGAAGGCGGAATATGGCATTTGACCGACACGATGGCGTCCGTCACAATCTGGATCAGCTGTGACGTCACATGCAAGTGCTCCATTGGCAAATTCCACAGTGAAGCAGAGATGAAAGTCTGATCTTGGATCATCAATAACTAGTACTCTATTAATGGAGCCATAGCTTTTTAGGTGCTCCTCAAGCTCCTCATATATTTCAGTTTGAGTTAACCCAGTGACAAGAACTGAATTACGAACATTTACCTCTTCATTTTTCATACCCATTGCTCTATATTGTTGTTTCCTTTTTTTTCCTCATTTTACTCATGCTACTCAATGATACTCCACTTTCTCCTGGCTGGCTCGCCAAGTTCTGTAACCTACTTCAGCTCACACTATTAAGAGTAACCGCTGGAGGTTACAGATGCCTACACCACTATACTAGTACATCTCAAAAAATTAGAATATTGTGAAAAAGTTCAATATTTTCCATCAGTTATTTAAGAAAGTGAAAGTTATATATTATAGACTCATTACACATAAACTAAAATGTTTCAAGCATTTTTCTATTTTAATTTTAACCAGTATGGCATACACTACAAAAACATCAAAAAAATCTCAAAATATTAGAATATTTCATTTCGAGTTTGAGTAAAACAGTATGAACACTGTATCTCTCGGTCTAGTTCAGTACACACAACCACAATCATGGGGAAGACTGCTGACTTGACTGTTGTCCAGAAGATGATCACTGATGCCCTCCACAAGGAGGGTAAGCCACAAAAGGTCATTGCTGAAAAGGGTGGCTGGAAAAGGTGCACAAGCAACAGGGATGGCTGCAGTCTTGAGAGGATTGTCAAGAAAAGTTGATTCAAGAACTTGGGAGAGCTTCACAAGGAGTGGACTGCGGCTGGGGTCAGTGTATCAAGACCCATCACGAACAGACATCTTCAAGAAAGGGGATACAACTTTCGCATTCCTAATATCAAGCTACTCCTGAGCCAGAGACGATGTCAGAAGTGTCTTATCTGGGCTAAGGAGAGAAAGAAATGGACTGTTGCTCAGTGATCCAAAGTCCTCTTTTCAGATGAAAGTATATTTTGCATTTAGTTTGGAAATCAAGGTTCTAGAGTCTGGAAGAAGAGTGGAGAGGCACAGAATCCAAGGTGTTTGAAGCCCAGTGTGAAGTTTCCACAGTCTGTGATGATTTGGGGTGCCATGTCATCTGCTGGTGTTGGTCCACTGTATTTTATCAAGTCCAAAGTCAACATAGCCATCTACCAGGAGATTTTAGAGCACTTAATGCTTCCATCTGCTGACGAGCTTTTTGGAGATGCTGATTTCCTTTTCCAGCAGGACTTAGCACCTACCCACAGTGCCAAAACTACTACCAAATGGTTTGCTGACCATGATATTACTGTGTTTGATTGGCCAGCCAACTTGCCTGACCTGAACCCCATAGAGAATCTATGGGGTATTGTCAAGAGGAAGATGAGAAACACCCGACCCAAAAATACAGATACGCTGAAGGCCACTATCAAAGCAACCTGGGCTTCAATAACACCTCAGCAGTGCCACAGACTGATCACTTCCATGCCACACTGCATTGATGCAGTAATTCATGGTAAAGGAGCCCCAACCAAGTATTGAGTGTATAAATGAATATACTTTTCAGAAGTTGGACATTTCTGTATTGTAAATCCTTTTTTTTAATTGATCTTGGGGAATATTCTAATAATTTGAGATACTGGATTTCTGATTTTCATGAGCTATAAGCCATAATCATCTCATCTCTAGCCGCTTTATCCTTCTACAGGGATGCAGGCAAGCTGGAGCCTATCCCAGCTGACTACGGGCGAAAGGTGGGGTACACCCTGGACAAGTCGCCAGGTCATCACAGGGCTGACACATAGACACAGATAACCATTCACACTCTCATTCACACCTACGGTCAATTCAGAGTCACCAGTTAACCTAACCTGCATGTCTTTGGACTGTGGGGGAAACTTGAGCACCCGGAGGAAACCCACGCGGACACGGGGAGAACATGCAAACTCCACACAGAAAGGCCTTCGCCAGCCACGGGGCTCAAACCCGGACCTTCTTGCTGTGAGGCGACAGCGCTAACCACTACACCAATGTGCCACCCCATAATCATCAAAATTAAAACAAAAAAGGCTTTAAATATTTCACTTTACATGTAATGAATATAGAATATATGAAAGTTTACCTTTTTGAATTAAATTATGGAAAAAAAGGAACTTTTTCATGGTATTCTAATTTTTTGAGATGCACTAGTATGTTTACCTTTTGGACCAGCACATCAAAAGATTAGGCTTGCTACTGGAGAAAGGGGTATCAGAAATTGCATTGAGTAGAAGAGCAAAAACGCACACAACTCACAGATAAGTTTTATGTGTATTGTATTAATGCATAAACAAACAGCAACAACAAAAATAATAAAATTAGAAGGTCCTTCAGTGCATGAAAGGTCACAATATCACTCCAGAAATTAAATATATACAGTGGTGCTTGAAAGTTTGTGAACCCTTTAGAATTTTCTATGTTTCTGCATAAATATGACCTAAAACATCATCGGATTTTCACACAAGTCCTAAAAGTAGATAAAGAGAACCCAGTTAAACAAATGAGACAAAAATATTATACTTGGTCATTTATTTATTGAGGAAAATGATCCAATATTACATATCTGTGAGTGGCAAAAGTATGTGAACCTCTAGGATTAGCAGTTACTTTGAAGGTGAAATTAGAGTCAGGTGTTTTCAATCAATGGGATGACAGTCAGGTGTGAGTGGGCACCCTGTTTTATTTAAAGAACAGGGATCTATCAAGGCCTGATCTTCACAACACATGTTTGTGGAAGTGTATCATGGCATGAACAATGGAGATTTCTGAGGACCTCAGAAAAAGCACTGTTGATGCTCATCAGGCTGGAAAAGGTTACAAAACCATCTCTAAAGAGTTTGGACTCCACCAGTCCACAGTCAGACAGATTGTGTACAAATGGAGGAAATTCAAGACCATTGTTACCCTCCCCAGGAGTGGTTGACCAACAAAGATCACTCCAAGAGCAAGGCATGTAATAGTTGGCAAGGTCACAAAGGACCCCAGAGTAACTTCTAAGCAACTGAAGGCCTCTCTCACATTGGCTAATGTTCATGAGTCCACCATCAGGAGAACACTGAACCACAATGGTGTGCATGGCAGGGTTGCAAGGAGAAAGCCACTGCTCTCCAAAAAGAACATTGCTGCTCATCTGCAGTTTGCTAAAGATCATGTGGACAAGCCAGAAGGCTATTGGAAAAATGTTTTGTGGACAGATGAGACCAAAATAGAACATTTTGGTTTAAATGAGAAGCATTATGTTTGGAGAAAGGAAAACACTGCATTCCAGCATAAGAACCTTATCCCATCTGTGAAACATGGTGGTGGTAGTATCATGGTTTGAGCCTGTTTTGCTGCATCTGGGCCAGGACGGCTTGCCATCATTGATGGAACAATTAATTCTGAATTATACCAGCAAATTCTAAAGGAAAATGGCAGGATATCTGTCCATGAAATGAATCTCAAGAGAAGGTGGGTCATGCAGCAAGACAATGACCCAAAGCACACAAGTCATTCTACCAAAGAATGGTTAAAGAAGAATAAAGTTAATGTTTTGGAATGGGCAAGTCAAAGTCTTGACCTTAATCCAATGGAAATGTTGTGGAAGGACCTGAAGCGAGCAGTTCATGTGAGGAAACTCACCAACATCCCAGAGTTGAAGCTGTTCTGTACGGAGGAATGGGCTAAAATTCCTCCAAGCTGGTGTACAGGACTGATCAACAGTTACCAGAAACGTTTAGTTGCAGTTATTGCTATGAAAGGGGGTCACACCAGATACTGAAAGCAAAGGCTCACATACTTTTGCCACTCACAGATATGTAATATTGGATCATTTTCCTCAATAAATAAATGACCAAGTATAATATTTCTGTCTCATTTGTTTAACTGGGTTCTCTTTATCTACTTTGAGGACTTGTGTGAAAATCTGATGATGTTTTAGGTCATATTTATGCAGAAATAGAGAAAATTCTAAAGGGTTCACAAACTTTCAAGCACCACTGTAGAACAACCGGGTGGATAACAAAATCAGTTCTTATCTCCAATTTGGTTGGCTTGCCACAACTGCTGGAAGCTACCTCCACCTCTACAGTATGGAAGTGATCACAGCAGAAGAGTCCATTCACCGCTCCCGGGTTTCACAGAAGAAGGAAAACCATAAAGAAGAGACACAAAAAAAACCCCAGCCTCGTCTCGTCTCTCGTCTTCTGCTGCTTATCCGGGACCGGGTCGTGGAGGCAGCAGTCTAAGCATGGAAGCCCAAACTTCCCTTTCCCCAGACACTTCGGCCAGCTCCTCGGGAAGAACACAGAGGCGTTCCCAGGCCAGCCGAGAGACATAGTCCCTCCAGAGTGTCCTGAGTCTTCCCCGGGGCCTCCTCCCGGGGGGACATGCCTGGAACACCTCCCCAGGGAGGCGTCCAGGAGGCATCCGAAAAAGATGCCCGAGCCACCTCAGCTGATTCCTCTTGATGTGGAGGAGCAGCGGCTCTACTCCGAGCTCCTCCCGAGTGACTGTGCTTCTCACCCTATCTCTAAGGGAGCGCCCAGCCACCCTGCGAAGGAAACTCATTTCGGCCGCTTGTATCCGCGATCTTGTCCTTTCGGTCATTACCCAAAGCTCATGACCATAGGTGAGAGTCGGAACGTAGATCGACCGGTAAATTGAGAGCTTCGCCTTTTGGCTCAGGTCCTTCACCATGACAGACCGGTAAAGCGACCGCATCACTGCGGAGGCTGCACCGATCCGCCTGTCGATCTCGTGCTCCATCCTTCCCTCACTCGTGAACAAGATCCCAAGATACTTAAACTCCTCCACTTGAGGCAGGACTTCTCCACCAACCTGGAGAGGGCAAGCCACCCTTTTCTGGTCGAGAACCATGGCCTCGGACTTGGAAGTGCTGATTCTCATCCCAGCCGCTTCACACTCGACTGCAAACTGCCCCATTGCATGCTGAAGGTCCTGGTTTGAAGAAGCCAACAGGACAACATCATTCGCAAAAAGCAGAGATGAAATCCTGTGGTTCCCAAACAGGATTCCTTCCGGCCCCTGGCTGCGCCTAGAAATTCTGTCCATAAAAATTATGAACAGAACCGGTGACAAAGGGCAGCCCTGCCGGAGTCCAACATGCACTGGGAACAGGTCTGACTTACTGCCGGCAATGCGAACCAGACTCCTGCTCCATTCGTACAGGGACCGGACAGCCCTTAGCAAAGAGCCCCGAACCCCATACTCCCGAAGCACCCCCCACAGAATACCATGGGGGACACGGTTGAATGCCTTCTCCAGATCCACAAAGCACATGTGGACTGGTTGGGCAAACTCCCATGAACCCTCGAGCACCCTATGAAGGGTATAGAGCTGGTCCAGTGTTCCACGACCAGGACGAAAACCGCATTGTTCCTCCGGGATCCGAGGTTCGACTATTGGTCGAATTCTCCTCTCCAGTACCCTGGAGTAAACCTTCCCTGGGAGGCTGAGAAGTGTGATTCCCCTATAATTGGAGCACACTCTCCAGTCCCCTTTCTTAAAAAGAGGGACCACCACCCCAGTCTGCCACTCCAGAGGCACTGTCCCCGACCGCCACGCGATGTTGCAGAGGCGTGTCAACCAAGACAGCCCCACAACATCCAGAGACTTGAGATACTCAGGGCAGATCTCATCCACCCCTGGTGCCTTGCCACCGAGGAGCTTGCAAACCACCTCAGTGACTTCGGCTTGGGTAATGGACGAGTCCACCTCCGAGTCATCAGCCTCAGTCTCCTCAGTGGAAGACATGACGGTGGGATTGAAGAGATCCTCAAAGTATTCCTTCCACCGCCCGACAATGTCCCCAGTCGAGGTCAACAGCTCCCCACCCACACTGTAAACAGTGTTGGCAGAATACTGCTTCCCCCTCCTGAGGCGCCGGATGGTTTGCCAGAATTTCTTCAAGGCTGACCGATAGTCCTTCTCCATGGCCTCCCCGAACTCCTCCCAGTTCCGAGTTTTTGCCTCCGCAACTGCCCGAGCTGCAGCACGCCTGGCCTGCCGATACCAGTCAGCTGCCTCAGGAGTCCCGGAGGTCAACATGGCCCGATAGGACTCCTTCAGCTTGATGGCATCCCTTACTTCCGGTGTCCACCACCGGGTTCGGGGATTGCCGCCACGACAGGCACCGGAGACCTTGCGGCCACAGCTCCGAACAGCTGCGTCCACAATGGAGGTAGAGAACATGGTCCACTCAGACTCGATGTCCCCCGCCTCCCTTGGAAGCTGGGAAAAGCTCTCCCGGAGGTGGGAGTTAAAGACCTCCCCAACAGAGTGCTCGGCCAGACGTTCCCAGCAGACCCTCACCATACGTTTGGGCCTGCCAGGTCTGTCCAGCTTCCTCCTCTGCCAGCAGATCCAACTCACCACCAGGTGGTGATCAGTTGACAGCTCAGCCCCTCTCTTCACCCGAGTGTCCAAGACATAGGGCCGGAGATCAGATGAAACGACTACAAAGTCGATCATCGACCTCCGACCTAAGGTGTCCTGGTACCACGTGCACTTATGGACACCCCTATGCTCGAACATGGTGTTCGTTATGGACAAACCGTGACTAGCGCAGAAGTCCAATAACAAAACACCACTTGGGTTCAGATCGGGGAGGCCGTTCCTCCCAACCACGCCCCTCCAGGTGTCACTATCGTCACCCACATGAGCATTGAAGTCCCCCAGTAGCACAATGGAGTCCCCAGTCTGAGCACCCCTCAGTACCTCTCCCAGGGACTCCAAGAAGGCCGGATACTCTATACTGCTATTTGGCCCGTAGGCACAAACAACAGCAAGAGCCCTCTCCCCAATCCGAAGGCGCAGAGAGGCGACCCTCTCGTTCACTGGGGTAAACTCCAACACATGGCGGCTGAGCTGGGGAGCTATAAGCAAGCCCACACTAGCCCGCCGCCGCTCACCACGGGCAACTCCAGAGAAGTGGAGAGTCCAGCCCCTCTCGAGGAGCTGGGTTCCAGAGCCCAAGCTGTGCGTGGAGGTGAGCCTGACTATCTCTAGCCGGTACCTCTCAACCTCCCGCACAAGCTCAGGCTCTTTCCCCCCCAGCGAAGTGACATTCCATGTCCCAACAGCCAGCCGCTGTGTCTGGGGATCAGGTCGTCGAGGCCCCTGCCTTCGACTGCCACACAATCCACACTGCACCAATCCCCTACTGCTACCTCTGTGGGTGGTGAACCCACAGGAGGTCGGGCCCACGTCACCTCTTCGGGCTGAGCCCTGCCAGGCCCTATGGGCAAAGGCCCGGCCACCAAGCGCTCGCATATGAGCCCCAACCCCGGGCCTGGCTCCAGGGTGGGGCCCCGGCTGCGTCATACCGGGCGACGTCACGGTCCTGGATTTTTTCCTCCATACGGGTTTTGGTGAACTGCTCTTGGTCTGGCCTGTCACCTAGGACCTGTCTGCCTTGGGAAACCCTGACAGGGGCATAATGCCCCCGACAACATAGCTCCTAGGATCATTCAAGCACACAAACCCCTCCACCACAATAAGGTGGCAGCCTGTGTAGGCCAAACCAAGGTTACAATCATGTTCTTGATAACTACATATACATGCATATCCATCTTAATTACAATCACTACACTAATTAAAATATGGCTAAACATCAACTTTGCCTCATGTCTTTCTTCATCTCCACTCACTCGGAACCATATGAGGTGAGAGCCATGTAACAATATAAACGAGCTATATATTTTCTTAGCATGAGCATTTCTCCTTTAATTCAACATATGAAATTAACATCTTGTTCATCTGTACTAACTTAACTGGCATATACACATTCAAAACATCATTTATGAGTTAATATCAATGTTCACTCACCAGAGATCAAAATCCTGTACACACATACAGTGGCACTACGATCACAGCTCACACCAATCCAGTTTCCAACCACTTTCAAAAACACAGGGGACATGGGAGTTCAACAACGTGCAATTTCGTAAATGTAACTTCCCATCGTTCGTATGCTAACAGTTTAAACTAGCAGCATAGCCATCAATTTACTTACATTTCTTCTAGTGTCCATTGCAAAAAACACAAAATCCTCGCTCAGCCAGCGGCAAACCAATTTTTATGCTGTTGACTCTTACAATGACGGCAAGAGGAAGGTAAAATGTTGAAGTTTCAAGTGCTCATTGAGCAGAATCTGCCGCAAATGTCGGCAAGCAGCCGCCTCCAGAGAGGAAAACTAACAGCGTAAAGTCACTGGTGGCTTCTGATTGGTTCAGCTTGCGCACGTGAACTCCACATGTCACTCATGTCCTTGCGCATGTGAACTCCACATGTCACCCATGTTTTTGGGCATGTGAACTCCACATGTCACCCATGTCTTTATCCCATGAAAGAAGAGCACATTCGTCACTTTTGAGATAAAATGAAGTGCATATGAATAAACCTGTGTGTTTATTCCTTTTTGGATTTATAGAGATATTTAATATATTTTTGTCATAAATCCTATTTATCCATGTATCATGAAATGTATGCATTTATTTAGCAAATAATCTATGGTCAACTAAAGTAATGACTAGGATGCAGTGACCAGGGCTACATAAGCGTTTAGATTCTGTCAGTAATGCTTTCGAGAGCGCCAGTCTGAACCCAACTACAAACATGGCCGCTCAGAACTACAACACCCATGAACCACAGCGCCCTCTATCACCTGTTTATTAAATACACCTGTCACTCGATTCCTGGTTTATCAGCCCCTGCTATATAAACACTTTTCCTACTCTCACTAGATGCAAAGTATCATTCAGTGTTCATTCCTGTCATACCGAGCCTTTGTGTACTTGACCCTTGCTCTCGTATCTTTTGTTATTCTCTAGCCCTGTCCGCATTGCCCCATCTACCGATCCTCGCCTGTCCCACGACCTTGATTCTAGTCTTGTGTTTTGGCTTTGTTTCCAGTTTGCTTTCCCCGCTCTCCCCTGCACATACATTTGTCAGTGCCTGCATCCTGACAGGATACTTCGCTGCGATGGATGCAGCAGAGGAGGCAAGGCAAACTGCTATGAGCGCTCAGGGGCACATCAGCAGATACTCGCTGATCTCAACACCAAGATGGCTCAGCTAGCTGCCGTGATGTTGCAGGCTCTCCCAATGTGCCTCGAAATCCCCCCCCCAAGTTCCGCGCTTTTGCTTCCATGCCCAGAGAAATACTCCAGGGGTGTGTGCATGGATTAAAGCAAAAAAAAAATATCATCTGACTGAAAAAAAAAGCTCCATGTCGTTGGCCCCTACCACGTCAGCGATGCGTCAAATTTTAAAAACCGTGTTGTCCATTATCCCCTCGGCCCCTACTTATAGTACATTTATGTAATTTTAACAATGATTAAAGCTAAGGCAAGACTTTACCATTGTAATTACTGGCTATAAATGATGAAACATCAAGTTTTCAGCGCAAAGTGCAAATTTATTTCAACAATACTTTAGTAATGCACAACAGTGGTTAAGAGAAAAGTGCAAGTGCAGTCGAACTTGAACCATGCTTTCAAAAGAGTGGAACAGAAAGAAAAATAAGAAAATCTGTTGAAATAAAGCCAGGAAACAAGAAAAGTAAAGTGAAAGTTCACTTTTTCTGCTTCTTCGCAGTGAAGCCAAAGGCATCTAGTTTGGCAACACCTGATGCCTGTTTTTGTTTCTTTTTCCTTGGCACAGCAGCAGGAGCTTGCCATTATCGTCCATTTCATTTTGCCAAGCCCATCTCCACTTATTCTTTTTCGTTTTGTCGATGTCTGACACATCTGTGCCTTCATTTAAAAGAAGCGTGTCCATGCTGGCAAAACCAAAAGTAATTTGACGCACTCTAGTAATGGAAATCGAAGGGCCTATATCCGGTGAAATATGGCCTTCTACGCAGTACTCGAGTTAAGGGGGGATGTGGGGGGAGGCATCCCCCTTCTGAAATAAAAATCTCAAATCATCCCCCCATTGCATCCCTTGTGCCATTTTACCAATTAATGTGGAAATTAGCCTACTATTATTTTAACAAATATTACTACCATTTCAACATTAGAGGCTTTGTGCAGTGATAGCCTACATGTAGCCGGATAAAAAAGACGCATATTTATTTATTCGGTTGCACCTCTCATTCACACCTACAGTACCAGTCAAAAGTTTGGAAACTCCTCTAATTCAGTGGTTTTTCATTATTTTAAAATTTTCTGAATTGTAGATTAATACTAAAGTCATCGACATTATGAAGAAATATATATGGAATTATTTGGTAAACAAAGTGTTAATCAAACCAGAATATGTTTTATATTTTAGATTCTTCAAAGTAGGCCCCTTTTGCTTAGATGACAGCTTTGCACATCTTGGCATTTTCTCATACAGCTTTACGAGGTAGTCACCTGGAATGGCTTTCAGTTTACAGCTGTGCCTTGTCAAGAGTTAATTTCTTGAATTTCTTGACCTCTTAATGTGTTTGAGACCATCAGTTGTGTTGTGAAGAGGTAGAGTTGGTATACAGTGAATGGCCCTATTTGAGTACTGTTCTAATCCATATTATGCCAAGAACTACTCAACTAAGTAAAGAAAAACGACAGTCCATCATCACGTTAAGAAATGAAGGTCAGTCAGTCCGAAAAAGTTTGGGATGAGTTGGACCGAAGAGTGAAGGCAAAGCAGCCAACGAGTGCTCAGCACCTCTGGGAACTCCTTCAAGACTGTTGGAAAACCATTTCTAGTGATTACCTCATGAAGCTGATTGAGAGAATGTCAAGAGTGTGCAAAGCTGTAATCAAAGCAAAAGGTGCCTACTTTAAAGTGCCATTCCACCATTGGATGTATTCTTTGGCATAAAATACAATATATTTTATGACAACATGACTAGACAGAGAAATCTTTTAGCTTCAAAATGATATATCAAACATTTTTTGACAACAAGTATATTAATTTTGCGACCAAAGTCACCTACCCTTTTAATTTCCACGCGGTAGTGAATCGTGATGTCATAGGCAGGTTCCCCTTCTTGTGTACCACGTCACGTGTGACGTGGCACAGATTATCAGCAATGGCGGATAGAACACGATTTCCACTTGTCGATTGCTGTGCCGATATTCACCATCGACCGTCACCTTTGGGCATCACTTGCTATTTTCCTTCGCTTCTTTTCCGAAGCTGACAATTGCGTTCTATCCACCATTGCTGATAATCTGTGCCACGTCATATGTGATGTGGTACACAAGAAGGGGAACCTGCCGATGACATCACGTTTCACTACCGCGCGGAAATTAAAAGGGTAGGTGACTTTGTTTACAAAATTAATATACTTGTCGTTGTCAAAAAATTGTTTGATATATCATTTTGAAGCTAAAAGATTTCTCTGTCTAGTCATGTTGTCATAAAATATATTGTATTTTATGCCAAAAAAATACATCCAATGGTGGAATGGCACTTTAAGAATCTAAAATCTAAAACATATTTTGGTTTGATTAACATTTTAAAGTTTACTAAATGATTCCTTACGTGTTGCTGCATAGTCTGGATGACTTCAGTATTCATTTAGAATGTAGGAAAAAAATTAAAAATAAAAACATCGAATTTGAAGGCATTTCCAAACTTTTGACTGGCACTGTATATGGAGGTTTCAGTCACTGAAAACAGCTACTTTAGCAAACTCGGGGCAGAATGGAGATTTCTGAAAACTCCATCTTCAGACGCATATAAATTGGGAAACCGAAGCAGCAGTGGGCGAGAGGGCGCGCGCGAATATAATGAGTCAGAGGTGTGAATCTTTCACCGAATGCCAATTGTCCCGGTTCTTCATGAAATCGCACACGCACGCACAAATTCATCAGGTTAACTTTCAAATAGTCTAACTGTTCTTGTGCACTTGTGACACCGGAGCCACTTTCCTGAATTTTGAGCTTCGGAGTATTGGCTTCCACTGTTTTCCGACCTTTTGTGCTTAGTGAATGAGACACTTCATTACACTCCACTGACTGACTTCCAATTCCGGACTTTTTTGAAAATGTAAAATATAGGCCTACGAGGTGTTTTTTTTTTTGGCACTTAGGGCCCGTTTACATGAGGACGCTGTCGGGTAAAAATGACTAAATATTTTATCGGAAGTGCCTTTCGTCTACACGGGGACAGTGTTTCCGAGGCTGAGAAACGGAAAAAATTGAAAACGCCTTCCAGAGTGGATAAGTTAAAAACAGCCCCCGTTGCATATCCGTCTAAACTACCCAATACGCGAAACTCTGCTCGGATCTGCTCACGTCGGGTACGCGTTTACGTCATACATAATGTCATATACTGTACATGCCAGCCCGGGAAGTAAGAAAGTAAGTAAAAAAGTAAGAGCATGTCTGATTACATCGATCCAACGGACCTTCAAGCTGCTCTGGCAGCTTTAATAAATGTCCAGGAGTCCTTTGAACATCTATACCGAATCTGCACATATACCATTAATGAACAGAGGCGGGTATAGTATGCTCTTACTTTTTTACTTACTTTCTTACTTACCATAGCCAGAGTAGTCAAAGTTTTCGCGGCACAGATGTGCAGATCAGACAAGACCGAAGACGTTGTGCATGCGTGCAGACATAGCGGAGGTCTTTCACAGCACCACCTAGCCGCCTGGCATGCACATCCAATTGAATTCCACACATTTATGCGTCACCGTATAGACACAGATTTCCTCCTTGAAAATGTTCGTGTAGACGTGGAAAAAAGTGAGAACGAAAACGGATTTTTGCGTTTTTGTTTCAGACCGTCCCCGTGTAAAGTGGGCCTTAATTTGCGTTACTCCTTCACTATTAATTTTTGAGACTGACGAGGCACTAAATACTGTGGAATTATTTTCTCCTTACTATGAAGTTTGGCATCTGAAACAAGTGTCGGGAAATCTTGCAGCCCGACTCTGCAGCCTCCAATGTTTAAGCAAACTGCTGAAACCATAATGTTTAAAGATTAAATCATAGGCTAATCAAACCAAAGAAAAACACAGCCTTTCCAGAACATTGTCTGCCGAAGCCTGTTTAACCTACAAAAGGCTTAATAGCATAGATCTTGCTGCGGCTTCAACAGGGCTGTTTAGATTTTTTACCTGATAACCTTTCAATAGGCAAATATTATTATTATTATTATTATTATTATTATTATTATTATTACTACAATAGGCCTAGTATTAGTAGGAGGCAAGTAGTTGCCTAGTAGTAGGACAGCCAAATTGTTTCATCAGTGGAGCCGCCATTAAAAGGAAACTGATGCGGAGTGCCGCGGCTCGCCTCGGGGTGAATCGTGTCCCGAGGCGCGGGGCTGGCCCTCCCTGGCAGCGCTGGTTCGTTGGGGAGAGGGCAGAGGTCGCTGGCTGCCAAGTTTGGAGAGGCTGGGACCTCCCCTGGCCGAGTTACGAGCGTGCAAAGTCGGGCTGGAGCCGCCGATAGAAACGAAACTCAAGCCGAGCACCGTGGCTCGCTGCCTACGCCGAGCCTCCCCGGGACTAGACAGTAGTGGAGGCTGTATTTATTTATTTATTTATTTATTTATGCCTATCTAGTGCAACAACTTATTCCCTTACATATACTCAAACATAGCACAAGAAAGGGTTCAACAACAGACAATCACAGCAGCTTGGTGAAGTTCTAAATCACGTCGGTGTCAGACCTATGGGCCTACCCCCCCCTTTTTTTTCCTCGGATCTGCATCAATCTCATTACTGACCTTCAGCGCTCCCAGTTGACGGAAATCCATCGTAGCGACAGAAAACTTTAATCCATGTGTGTGCAGCTGTAAGCGATTTTTGCTCCAGTGCTCCATGTACTTCTCTATGATCCAACACATGTCTGATGAACATAAGATCACAAGGTTTCTTTTGTTCTTGATTGGCAAGGTGATGCAGTGGGCCAGCGCGGAGTGGAAGAGTGGAGAGGAGCATACAACCTCGTATAACTGTTTCCTCGCATTATTCAAGCATGTGTTTGATCATGAACCTGAGGGAATTGAAGCTGGCAAGAGCCTACTGACCATCACACAGGGCTCTAGAAGAGTCACCGACTATGCCCTAGATTTCCGTATTCTTGCAGCAGCCAGTGGATGGAGCGAGCTGGCTCTAAAGGCTGTTTTCCTCCAGGGGCTCTGTCCTGTTGTATTGAGTGAGCTGGCGTGCCATGATGAACATCTCACCTTAGATGCCCTGATTGATCTCACGATTCGGCTGGACCATCTACTATCCAGTCACCCACCACTTAAGGAGGAGGCTGCGCCCACTTCAACCACCGACACTCCCACACCCATGGAGGTCTCACCAGATGTGGACAGTAATGAAGTACATTTACTTGAGTACTGTACTTAAGTACACTTTGAGTATCTGTACTTGAGTATTAATTTTTTTGGCAACTTATGACTAACTTCACTACATTTGAAAGACAAAATATTGTACTTTTTACTCCACTACATTTCTATCAAGGTCCTCATTACTTGTTACTATGAAGTGGCTTTGAAAGTGGATGTTTTTTTCTTTTCTAAAATGTGATTGATTTTTTTTTTTTTTTGCAGGTGACACTGAGACAGCCTATCAGTAATCACTAGGGTCACATCTCATCCATAGACTGGATAAAATCAAGTTCAATGATTTCTTCCCCCCCTCCTTGAATCACTACCTTAATGTGGTAGAGGAGTTTGAGTGCCTCAGAGATTCTAGGAGCTATGTTGTTGGGGCATTTGCCCCTGGTTGGGTCTCCCAAGGCAAACAGGTCCTAGATGAGAGGTCAGACAAAGAGCGATTCAAAATGACCCTTATGGAAGGAAAAACAGGTGTCCAAGTACCCTCTCCTGGACCAGGGATACCAGGGCCCCACCCTGGAGCCAGGCCTTGGGGAGGGGCTCATGAATAAATGCCTGGTGGCTGGGCCTATGTCCATGGGGCCCAGCTGGGCCTAGCCCAAATGAGCAACACGGAACCACTCTCCTGTGGACCCACCACCCACAGGTGGTGTCGTAAGGGTCCGGTGCTCTGTGGATCAGGTGGCAGCCAAAGGCGGAGGCACTGGTGTACTGATCCCCGGCTGACAAAACTGGCTTTTAGGACATGGAATGCCACCCCTCTGGTAGGAAAGGAGCCTGAGCTTGTGCATGAGGTTGAGCAGTACTGACTAGATATAGTTGGGCTCACCTCAATGCATAGCTTGGGATCTGGAACCAATTTCCTGGAGAGGGGTTGGACTCTCTTCTATACTGGAGTTGCCAAGAGTGAGCGGCATCAGGCAGGGGTGGGGCTCTTGGTAGCCCCCCAGTTTGGCGCACTAACATTGGAGTTCTCTCCAGTGAATGAGAGGGTCATTTCCCTGCTCCTTTGGGTCGGGGAATGGTCTCTGTCATTTGCACTTATGCACCAAATGGTAGCTCAGAGTACCCAGCCTTCTTGGAGTCCTTGAGTAGGGTGCTAGACAGTGCACCATGAGGGGACTCCGATGCTCATGTGGGCAATGATGGTGAGACTTGGAGGGGTGCGATTTCAAGGAACGGCCTGCCTGATCTGAACCTGAGTGGTATTCAGTTGTTGGACTTCTGTGCCATGCACAGTTTGGCCATAATGGACACCATGTTCGAGCATAAGGGTATCCATAAGTGCACTTGGCATGAGGATGCCCTAGGCTGTAGATTGATGACTACAAAGTGAATCATTTCATCTGATCTACGAACATATGTCTTGGACACTCGGGTGAAGAGAAGAGCAGAGCTGTCAACTGATCGCTACCTGGTGGCGAGCTTGATCAGATGGCAGGGGCGGAGGCCAGACAGACCTGGCAGGCCCAAATGTGTAATGAGGGTATGCTGGGAACATCTGGTAGAGGCTCCTGTCCGTTGGATCTTCAACTGTCACATCTGGCAGAGCTTCAACTGTATACTGGGGGAGGATGGGGACATTGAGTCTGAGTGGGCCATGTTCTGCACCTCCATTGCTGAGGCATCTGTGCAGAGCTGCAGCTGCAAGGTTGTTGGTGCCTGTCATGGCAGTAATCCCCAAACCCGGTGGTGGACACCTGCGGTGAGGGGAGCCATCAAGCTGAAGGAGTCCTATTGGGCTTGGTTAGCCTGTGGGTCTGTAGAGGCAGCTGACAGATACTGACAGGCCAAGCGGAATGCGGCTCTGGTGGTCACTGAAGCAAAAACTCAGGTGTGGAAGGAGTTCGGTGAGGCCATGGAAAGTGACTTTCGGTTGGCCTCGAAGAGATTCTGGCAAACTGTCTGGTGGCTCAAGAAGGGGAAGCAGTGCTCTGTCCCTACTGTTTACAGCGAGGATGGAGTGCTGTTGACCTCAACTGGGGACATCGTCCAACGGTGGAAGGAATACTTTGAGGATCTCCTCAATCCCACCTTCATGTTGTCTGAGGAGGATGCAGAGTCTGAGTGTGCTTGGGAGGACTCGCCCATCACAGGTGCTGAGGTTGCCGAGGTGGTTAAAAAGCTCCTCAGTGGCCGGGCTCTGAGGGTGGATGAGATTCGTTCTGAGTTCCTGAAGGCACTAGATGTTGTTGGGCTGTCTTGGCTGACACACCTCTTCAACATTGCGTGGAGTTTGGGGACAGTGCCTCTGGATTGGCAGACTGGGGTGGTGATCCTTCTTTTAAAAAAGGGGTACTGGAGAGTGTGTTCCAACTATAGGGGGATCACACTTATCAGCCTCCCTGGGAAAGCCTATGCTGGGGTGTTGGAGAGGAGAGTCCGGTCGATAGTCGAACCTCAGATTCAGGAGGAACAATGCGGTTTTCATCCTGGTCATGGAACACTGAACCAGCTCTTTACCCTTGCAAGGGTACTGGAGGGTGCATGGGAGTTTGCCCAACAGGTCTACATGTGTTTTGTGGACCTGGAGAAGGCTCATGACTGTGTCCCTCGTGGTGCCCTGTGGGGGGTGCTTTGGGAGTATGGGGTTCAGGGCCCACTACTGTGGGCCATTCGGACCCTGTATGACCGGAGCAGGAGTTTGGTTCGCATTGCTGGCAGTAAGTCTGACTCGTTCCCAGTGCATGTGGGACTCCGCCAGGGCTGCCCTTTGTCACCAGTTCTGTTCATAACTTTTTATGGACAGAATTTCTAGGTGCAGCCAAGGGGCGGAGGGTGTCCAGTTTGGTGGCAGCAGGATCAGATCTCTGCTTTTTGCGGATGATGTGGTCCTGTTGGTTTCATCAATCTGTGACTTACAGCATGTGCTGGGATGGTTTGCAGCCGAGTGCGAAGCAGCTGGGATGAGGATCAGCACCTCCAAGTCCCTGGCCATGGCACTCAGCCGGAAAAGGGTGGAGTGCCTACTCCAGTTCAAGGGGGAGTTGCTACCTCAAAGTGGAGGAGTTTAAGTATCTTGGGGTTTTGTTCATGAGTGAGGGTAAGGGGGAGTGGGAGTTGGACAGACAGACTGGGGCAGTGTCAGCAATGATTCAGATGCTAAACTGGTCTGTTGTGGTAAAGAGAGAGCTGAGCCAAAAGGCAAAGCTCTCAATTTACTGGTCCATCTATGTTCCCACTCTCGCCTATGGTCATGAACTATGGGTAGTGACCGAAAGAATGAGATCGCGGAGACAAGTGGTAGAAATTAGTTCTCTCCGCAGGGTGGCTGGGCTCTCCCTTAGAGACAGGGTGAGAAGCTTGGTCATTCAGGAGAGACTCAGAGTAGAACCGCTGCTCCTCCACATCTTAAGGAGTCAGTTGAGGTGGTTCAGGCACCTTGTTAGGATGCCCCCTGGATGCCTCCCAAGGGAGGTTTTCTGGGCATGCCCCACCAGGAGGAGACCCCAGGGCAGACCCAGGACATGCTGGAGAGATTACATCTCTTGGCTAGCCTGGGAATGCCTCGGTTTTCCCCCCGGAAGAGATGGTGGAGGTGGCCAGGGAGAGGGAAGTCTGGGCTGCTCTGCTTAGGATGCTACCCCCACGACCCGGATCTAGATAAGCGGTAGAAGATGGATGGATAGATGGATGGATGATTTCTCTGCAGCATTATTTAACATGGTTAGTTGATAGCAGAATGGAAGGAATCGGTTCTTCTGGGGAATGCATGCATCCACGGTTCTATAGCTAGAACCTATGTTTCAGTTTTCTGAAAGGAATAAAGCGTCATTTCATTTTAAGTGTTTGCCTAAAATGGAGCACATCACAGCCTACAAAAACCTGCCATCCAACCTGCAGAAGCATAATGAGGTATGTAAATGTTTTATTCCAAGAGAAAGCTTGCAATGAAGTTGTCCGTGCTTTTGGAGCTAGCGATAACATTGCAATAGTCTGGTTAGTCAAATGGCATTCTATGGATTTTCCCACCAAGTTGCCATAGCCTTGTCCACAGCTAATGATGGCACACAGCTAGTTAACTTGGACACTAAGTTAGCATGAAAAAACAGAGTTATGCTAACAATGTTAATTTATCTGAAGTGGTTTCAGAAATGTTTTAGCATAATATTGCCAAAGAAGCAAACTGTAGAAATATTTCTTTTCTAGTTACGTTAGCTACCCAATATGCCTTCAAGAAAAGATTTTGCTAGCATGTCAGGTGGAGCTTCACTGACTAGCTAGCTTAATGTTAAACCACCATGATTCCATAGACAGATTCATATGTGCATGAATACATACACTTGTGCATGTGAGACCTGCAAGATGGACAATATTGTACTAGTCAGTCACAACAAATTGCTGGAATTTTTTGTTTTGATGTCAGATGATGGTCCTGCACTTTTTTTTTTTTGTCTTGCTTAAAGCAGTGTTGCTGTTGAGCAGTTATTAAGCTAGAGGTGTGGACCTGGGTTTTAAACAGGTTGAATTGTCATTTTCATTTTCTGAGCAAGCTGCATTTACAGCTATTCCACTGTCTTAATGATTAATATACATGTACATGTGTGCACACACTGCCAGAGCTGGGTCAGAACACTACCATGCTGCTTTGTGGGGGTGAGGAGAAGTGTTAGAATTAAAAAAAATTAAACAATGGCTCTTTTTCAGTTCAGTTGTGTTTCATTTTGTAACATTCTACCAGGTGTTTATTCTATAGGTTCAACAAGCTAGTCAGTAAATCCAGTCAGTTGCTTCAGAGGCATTCAGTTTTGTAAGTGCTGTGGCAATGATACAACAATGCATTGACAGAACATGTACTTTTAATACTTAAGTATTTTTAAAAGCAAGTACTTCTAAGTAAAAATTTGACTGTACAAATTTCATTTGTATTGGAGTAACATTTGCCCAGTGGGATCTATACTTTGACTTCAGTAATGAAGTTGGGTACTTTGTTCACCTCTGGGTCTCTCAAACGTGCCTGAAATACTTTGTGATCAGAGGAGGAGAGAGGGTCTGCGTTTCTACTGCGGGAGTGCCAACCATCAGATTATTCAGTGTCCACTCCGCCCTCCATGCACCAGCTCTGTGGAGACTGAGGCTGACCTGGTGAGTCCAGTGAGATCATTTAGAGCTCAGTTTTTCAAGGTTCCTGTATTACTGAAGCTGCCTTCCTCTGCCCACATGCTTTCTGCATTTGTTGACTCAGGGGCAGAGGGGAACTTCATTGACGGCTCAGTCATCTAGAAGATCAGTTTGCCCGCAAACCCTCTGCAGAGCCCACTCAGCATCAGGACAATCGACGGAGGCCCAATAGGGGATGGCCTCATCACCACCCAGACCACTCCCATGCACATTCAGGTGGGAGCCCTCCATTCAGAGCTAATCTCACTCCTAGTTACCACTACCATAGCCCTACATCATGACATCATTTTGGGTCATCCTTGGCTGTAGCTTCACGACCCACTCATCTCCTGGCAGAACAAGGCGATTCTCCAATGGTCCCTGACTTGTTTTCAGAACTGTCTTCAGCATCCTTGGCTAAGTCTCCCCTCCACCTCTGTAGAGAGTCACCAGCTTGACTCCCTAGAAGGGGTTCCAGAGTGTTACCTGGACCTAAGAGAGGCCTTCAGTAAGGGTAAGGCGTGCAGCCTACCACCACACTGCCCCTAAGACTGTGCCACTGACCTCCTACCAGGCATTTCACCACGCAGTTGCATCTACCCTCTGTCCCAGATGGAACAAGCGGTGATGGAGGAGTACATACAAGAGGCCCTCAAGCAGAGGTACATATGCCTGTCTGCAGTGGTGCTTGAAAGTTTGTGAATCCTTGAGAAGTTTCTATATTTCTGCAATATGACCTAAAACATCAGATTTTCACACAAGTCCTAAAAGTAGATAAAGAGAACCCAGTTAAACAAGTGAGACAAAAATATGATACTTGGTCATTTATTTATTGAGGAAAATGACCCAATATTACATATCTGTGAGTGGCAAAAGTATGTGAACCTTTGCTTTCAGTATCTGGTGTAACCCCCTTGTGCAGCAATAATTGCAACTAAACATTTCCGGTAACTGTTGATCAGTCCTGCACACCGGCTTGGAGGAATTTTAGCCCATTCCTCCATACAGAACAGCTTCAACTCTGGGATGTTGGTAGGTTTCCTCATATGAACTGCTCGCTTCAGGTCCTTCCACAACATTTCAATTAGATTAAGGTCAGGACTTTGACTTGGCCATTCCAAAACATTAACTTTATTCTTCTTTAACCATTTTTTGGTAGAATTACTTGTGTGCTTAGGATTATCTTGCTGCATGACCCACTTTCTCTTGGGATTCAGTTGTCCTAACATTTTCCTTTAGAATTCGCTGGCATAATTCAGAATTCATCATTCCATCAATGATGGCAAGCCATGATTGCAAGCCATCCTGGCCCAGATGCAGCAAAACAGGTCCAAACCATGACACTCCCACCACCATATTTCACAGATGGGATAAAGTTCTTATGCTGGAATGCAGTGTTTTCCTTTCTCCAAACATAATGCTTCTCATTTAAACTAAAAAGTTCTATTTTGGTCCCATCCATCCATAAAACATTTTTCCAGTAGCCTTCTGGCTTGTCCACATGATCTTTAGCAAACTGCAGACAAGCAGCAACGTTCTTTTTGGAGAGCAGTGGTTTTCTCCTTGTGACCCTGCCATGCACACCATTGTTGTTCAGTGTTTTCCTGATGGTGGACTCATGAACATTAACATTAGCCAATGTGAGGGAGGCCTTCAGTTGCTTAGAAGTTACCCTGGGGTCCTTTGTGACCTCGCTGACTACTACACGTCTTGGTCTTGGAGTGACCTTTGTTGGTCGACAACTCCTGGGGAGGGTAACAATGGTCTTGAATTTCCTCCATTTGTACACAATCTGTCTGACTGTGGATTGGTGGAGTTCAAACTCTTTAGAGATGGTTTTGTAACCTTTTCCAGCCTGATGAGCATCAACAATACTTTTTCTGAGGTCCTCAGAAATCTCCTTTGTTCATGCTATGATACACTTCCACAAACATGTGTTGTGAAGACCAGACTTTGATAGATCCCTGTTCTTTAAATAAAACAGGGTGCCCATTCACACCTTGTCATCCCATTGATTGAAAACACCTGATTCTAATTTCACCTTCAAATTAACTGCTAATCCTAGATGTTCACATACTTTTGCCACTCACATATGTATACATCATTTTCCTCGATAAATAAATGACCAAGTATAATATTTTTGTCTTGTTTGTTTAATTGGGTTCTCTTTATCTATTTTTAGGACTTGTGTGAAAATCTGATGATATTTTAGGTCATATTTATACAGAAATATAGAAAATTCTAAAGGGTTCACAAACTTTCAAGCACCACTGTACATCACCTGCATCAGTGGGATTCTTCTTCATGGAGAGGGGGTGGCCTCTGCCCATGTATAGACTTTCGAGGACTTAATCAGATCTCAGTGCCCTCAGCTTTAGAACAGCTCCATAGCATCAAGGTGTTTTCTAAGCTCGACCCATGCAGTGCCTACAACCTGGTCCATATCCGAGAAGGGGAAGAGTGGAAGACGGCCTTCAGCACCAATGCTGGCCATTTTGAGTACCGGGTGATGCCATATGGCCTCTCTTCGGCACCAAGTGTGTTTCAGTGTCTCATTAATGATGTACTTTCGGATATGTTAGGGAAATATGTGGTGGCGTACATCGATTATATCCTGTTCTACTCCTCAAATGAAGAGAGCCATCTCCAACACATCCAATCAGCGCTCAACTGCCTGTTAGAAAACCACCTTTATGTCAAAGCCAAGAAGTGCGAGTTCCACATGCATTAGATTTCCTTTCTGGGGTACATCAGTGCAGAGGGGGTCAGTATGGACCCCTCCAAGGTCTCTGTAGTGACTTCCTGGCCGGTGCTCACTTCAGTCAAGGACCGCCAACACTTCCTAGGTTTCATAAATTTCTGCTGCCGTTTCATTAGAAATTTCAGTATTCACGTGGCTCCCTTGACCTCACTGTTAATGAAGGGATCAAAGTGCCTCCACTGGACCCCTGCAGCCAAAGAAGCCTTCAACAAGCTCAAAACCACCTTCACCACAGCCCTGTTCCTCCAACACCTTGACCCTACCAGACCTTTTATGGTCAAGGTGGATGCTTCCAAGACAGGTGTAGAAGGGGTCCTCTCACAGCGTTTCGGTGAGAAGCCCAAGCTTCACCCGGTTTTTTAATCATGCCTGTCTGATGGACTGCCTGCCCTGGTTTTACAAGAACAGACATTGCAACCAAGGGAGGCAATACTCTGGACCAGGTCTACACCAGCAATCAGGGTGCGTATGCTGCAGTGCCACGGCCCCACCTGGGCTTCTCTGATCACATCTCCATCCTGCTGGTCCCTGCCCATCAACCTGTACTGAAAAACAACTGGCCAAAATGGAAGACCATCACTGTGTGGCCCAGCACTGCAGGACTGCTTTGAGCAGACGGACTGGTGGGTCTTCAGGGAAGCTGTTACCACCAGTGAAGGTGTAGATCTGGAGGAGTACACCTTGGCCATCTCAGGCTTCATCCAGAAATGCATCAATGATGTCACCACCACCAAGAATATCACCGTACGTCCCAACCAGAAGCCGTGGATGAATGGTGAGTTTCAGCATCTCCTGAGAGCACGTGACACAGCTTTCAGGTCTGGAGCTGCACTGGCACTGAGAGCGGCAAGGAGGGACCTCCAAACGGGTGTGACATGGGCAAAAAGAGTACATGCTGATAATCCAGGGCCACTTTGCATCCAATGACCCTCAGAGCATGTGGCAGGGCATAAAGGCAATCACAGGCTACAACAGGAAGAACGTCGAGTGTCCTTGGGACCCATCCCTGCCAGATGCCTTCTATGCCCGTTTTGAACCCGCCAACCCCCCTACCCACACCAGGCTCACTATCCCAGAGGATGAGCTACCATCATTCAGCGTGTCAGCAGACGACATGAGGAGGAATCTGCAGCGCGTCAACCCCCACAAGGCAGCAGGAACAGACAACATCCTGGGGAAGGTCCTGAAAGCCTGCACACATGAGCTCACTGAGGTGTGGACAGACATCTTTAACACCTCCCTGTCCCAGGCTGTGGTGCCAGTGTGTCTGAAGACATCTTTCATCATTCCAGTGCCCAAGTGTTCAGCAATGAGGAGCATGAATGACTATCGACCGGTGGCTCTCGCCCCGATAGTCATGAAATGCTTCAGAAGCCTGGTCATGGACCACATTAAGGAGAAGGTGGACATAAATGTGGACCCAGACCAGTATGCGTACATGTATATATTTGTCTGTAACTGCTTATCCCGTGAGGGGTCACTGGGCAAGCTGAAGCCTATCCCAGCTGACCATGGGCAAGAGGCAGGGTACACCCTGGACTAGCCGCCAGATCATCGCAGGGTTGACACACACACATAGAGACACAAACAACCATTCACTTTCACGGTCAATTTAGAGCCACCAATTAACCTAATCTGCATATCTTTAGACTGTGGGATGAAACCCACGCAGACATGGGGAGAACATGCAAACTCCACACAGAAAGGCCCTCGTCGGCCGCTGGGTTCAAACCCAGAACCTTTTTGCTGTGAGGCAACAGTGCTAACCACTACACCACTACATACATGTGTGTGTGTGTTATCACATTCTATATATTTCCAGCTTATTCATATTATTAGTAAGGGGGGGGACAACTATTGCACCTTTAACATATGACTGACAAAGTGCTAATAAAAAATCTACTCAAATTCTTTTATTGGTCACATATAATTACAAGTAATTACAATGAAATTCTTATGGTCGTTGCGAGTGTAAAAGTATATAGATAAGATAAATTAAAAACTATAGAAATAAAGGGTAAGGAGTGAAAAAAAACTATATTAATGAGTGGAAGCATGGCAGAGATGTGGTGATTGTGCAGTTTCAAGTCCTTAAAGTCCAAAGTGCAGTAGTGCATAGTAGTGTATCTTATCATTGACTACGTTTACATGCACATCCAAATCGAGCTGCTGTCGGTAATCTAGCTGAAGGTCCCAGCAGGGTGCCAGAGAAATCCAATCGTACATGCAGACAATGAAATCGGGCTATTGTGTGAGGTGCATTGTGCACCCGAGCTACAGGTGGCGCTACACGCCCCATCGTGTTGGTACACTCCTGGTTGTCGTCATGAAGAAGAGCTATTCAAGAGTGTAAACAAAGTTATCAGTTCCGTGTTCTCCATTGCGCGTTTTTCTCCCGTCCATGAATTTTAATATATTCAACTCCTTAAGCTGAATGAGCATGAACTCTGTCTCCTCATTGCTCCAGAAGTGCACGTTTCTGCTTGCCTGTGGCAGTGGGGGCGTGGTCAAGCGCCGGTCTGTGACAGGAGGGCGGAGCCAGGGAAGGTGAGTGGCAGAATCACTACACCTGACGGTAATTAACCTGTGTTTGTGTGTCTTCCCAGTAACCACGCCCTATTTAAGGAGGCAGAGGGAGAGCAGAGGGGAAAGCTCATCCCGGGACTAGAACACAGCGCACGCGTGTGTGTGTGTGTGTTTCTCTCAAGAATAAAAGTAGGCTGTTAAACTGAAAAGTCTGACAATAAAAAGCCTATTAGTACCAGAAGCTTTGTCCTGCCGTCCTCTGTGCTCCACCCAAACTTCAGAGAGCTCTACATCGCCATTTTCTCTTCTTCGTTTGTTCCTCCTGACCTCTTCTGCTGCTCGCTACTACTGTTCTCATGCCGACCAAGGCTGTTGTGTTTCCTGCTTGTGGTCTCGTCACTCGTCACTTCTGGAAGGGGCAGTAAGTAGCTCGACTACTAGCTCGATAGGGTATACATGCACTAAGTAGCTCGGCAGAAATCGCATAATCTAGGTCGTGTAGCTCGATTCCGAGAAATCAAGTTCGGTTCAATTTCAGCTGAATTAAGGTGTATACATGGCATTTTGAACTTCGATTTCAGTCGAGCAACGGCAGAAATTCGATTCTCTCTATGTGCATGTAAACGTATTCAATGTGAACAGTTCAACAGTCTGATGGCCTGAGGGAAGAAGCCCCTCCTCATTCTCAGTGTTGGCCTTCAGCTGTCGGTAGCGTCTCCCTGAAGGCAGCAGGGAGAACAGTCTATTATTTGGGTGGCTGGGGTCGCTGGCGATCTTCCTGGCTCTGTCCCTGCAGCGGTTGGAATAAATGTCCTGTAGGTTAGGGAGGGTGGTCCTGATGATTCGCCAGATCATCGCAGGGCTGATACAACCATTCACACTCACGGTCAATTTAGAGCCACCAGTTAACCTAACCTGCATGTCTTTGGGGAAAACTGGAGCAAACCCACACAGACACTGAGAGAACATGCAAACTCCACACAGAAAAGCCCTCGCCAGCTGCTGGGCTCGAACCCATTTTATGTGATAATACTTCTCATTCAGGCGGCATGGTGGTGTAGTGGTTTGCATTGTTGCCTCACAGCAAGAAGGTCCTGGGTTTGAGCCCAGTGGCCGGTGAGGGCTTTTCTGTGTGGAGTTTGCATGTTCTCCCCGTGTCTGTGTGGGTTTGCTTTGGTTTTCCCCAAAGACATGCAGGTTAGGTTAACTGGTGGCTCTAAATTGGCCGTGAGTGCGAATGGTTGTGTGTCAGCTCTGCAATGATCTGGCAACTTGTCCAGGGTGTACCCCGCCTCTCACCCATAGTCAGCTGGGATAGGCTTCAGCTCGCCTGTGACCCTGTGTAGCAGACTTAAGGACACTCGGGCAGGAAACAGGATCAGCACTTTTAATTTTCTGTAATGTAGCAAGAGAGGGCACATAAGTCACACACTCACACACACACACACACAGGCACTGGCATGGTCTTTCCCCTGCAGCGAGTCAAACAATATGCCAATGAGACGAAATCTCCGACGATTTTAACATAGTTTAGCATCTCTTTTAACAACCAAAACCAACTCTAAAAGTCATATACATGCTCACAATAAATTAATGCAAGTTTTTTTGTTTTTTTTTTTGCAGTTTAAACCAGGTTTAGCAACTTTTACTCTCGCTAGCTTAAAACAATGGGAGAGAGCAGCACAACGTGTCTTACCAGCACAGAAGCTGCTTTGCCCTTTTTTTTCCCTGGGATGGAATGCGCAGCTTCCTCATACATGTGTTCATGTGTTTCTGTGCGTCTCATCAATTAAAGCCCCAACAGCACTTGCGTAAAGTATACCCCCGCAGCCCCCGCCAAGTAGGGGGGCCGACCGCTGAGGGGGCCCGTCGCCCGATGTGATTCAATGCACGAAAAAGTCCGATGAAACATGAAAATAATAAACACAACAATGAAGCGTACCAGAGAAAAAAGTGGTACTCAAAAGCAGCAAATCAAAAAGAAAAAAGAATAATTTACATTGTCGTTGCGCAGGTGGGTCGCAGGTTTGAAGGCATGCGGGAAGTGGCGCGAATGTTTAGGTTTTTACGCCCAGAGGAACTCGTCTCGAAATCCGATGGTGAATTATATGCATCGGCAAGTACTCTGGCTGAGCAATACAATGATGACTTATCTGCTGATTTCCCTGATCAGATACTGTCATTTAGAAGTGCATTACGACCCGCTTTAAAAGAAATTGAACATGGTGGGGTCCGAGATTTGGCGCACACTCTCTTTGTGAAACACAGTTCCGTATTGTCCAGTTTGCCTGACGTTGCCACAGCCATCAAATTGTTCTTGACTATACCCGTAACCGTTGCAACCGCAGAGAGGTCATTTTCCAAATTGAAATTAATTAAAACATACTTGCGAAGCACTATGTCGCAAGATAGACTGCAGGGTCTAGCCATCCTTTCCATAGAGAACAGGCGTGCTCGCAAGTTGGATTTAAATGGTGTGGTTAGGGATTTCGCTCATACAGTAGGTGCGCTAGAAGGAGTGCCCACATATACCGGTATGCGCATCCAAAGTTGTGAATGCTCTGTTTGGTCAGAGGTGGAAAAAGTAGGCATACAGAAAAATTCTAGACTAATGAGTGAAAAAGTACCTGATTTAAAATGGGATTTGAAGAAAAGTTACTTTTTATTATCTTTCTTCTCAATAATTCAATGTTTCTTTTTCTTGAATATTGTTCTCCATGACCACCAGCCATCTTCCAACACATTGATCCAAGATAGGTTGGTTATGTAAAATAGTTTTAAAAAAAAAAATACACACAAGGTAGCGTAATTTTCTTTAATTTCTGCCAGATTGTTTTATTATTGTGCTGCATTTCATTTTTACTCAGTAGGCCTTTTCAGGCCTGGTTCCATTGTAATTGAATAAGATACCTAGGTCAAAATTTACTTGAGTAAAATTAAAATTACTCATTTTTATATTACTCATAAAACTTCTCATAACAGTAATGTGAGTAAATGTTAGTTGCTTGCACCCCTGTGTTTGACAGATTTATTCTTTATGCAAACTTTTACTTAAACTTATGATGTATTTTATTTAACCATACTCTGGCTTTTAAAACAGTTTCATTTTTATTTTCCTAAACCTTATTGAACCTTATGTAATTATCATTATTAATGTTACTGTTATCGTTACTGCTTACTGAGCTGTATGAACTGTGAGCTTTGTCACGTCATACACCATTTTTATTGTTGGATTTATTTGTAATAAATGGATAGCCTACTCTGCTGGTGTACTGAATATGAATGAATTAACAAAACATCTAGGCCTATGGGTTAGGCAGTCCTGTACGTGTTTAAATGGGCCTGGGCTGTCAGGGGCTGAGCCCTGGCACTTTTTTCACACTTTTCAGCAATCAAAAGAGAGATATACAGAGAGAGAGAGGAGGCCGTGGCAGGGTGGCCTTGGGGGGGGGGGGCACACTTTTAGTAGCTGCAGGGGGGCCCCAAGTACTTGCGTTACGCCAGTGCCCAACAGGTAATGCGGAACTAAATAACTTATTAGTGTGCTTGCCTTAAGTTTACTTATTTTGCCTTATTCCGACACATTTTTTGGATCCACTACTCCTCCTAGGGCATTCGAGATAGAGACATCGTTCCAACTCTGAGACGTCTGGCCCGAAGTGGTGTAGTGTGCTTGTATACAGCTTTTGGATCAACACGCCCATTCTCTTGTTCTTGTCGTTTTTCTTTTGTTTTTTTTCCCATAGAGAATATGGGAAATACGGTTAGGTCCATAAATATTTGGACAGACATTTTTCTAATTTTGGTTCTGTACATTACCACAATGAATTTTGAATAAAACAATTCAGATGCAGTTGAAGTTCAGACTTTCAGCTTTAATTCAGTGGGTTGAACAAAATGATTGCATAAAAACGTGAGGAACTAAAGCATTTTTTAAACACAATCCCTTCATTTCAGGGGCTCAAAAGTAATTAGACAAATTAAATAATTGTAAATAAAATGTTCATTTCTAATACTTGGTTGAAAATCCTTTGTTGGCAATGACTGCCTGAAGTCTTGAACTCATGGACATCACCAGATGCTGTGGTTCCTCCTTTTTAATGCTCTGCCAGGCCTTTACTGCAGCAGTTTTCAGTTGCTGTTTGTTTGTGGGCCTTTCTGTCTGAAGTTTAGTCTTTAACAAGTGAAATGCATGCTCAATTGGGTTGAGATCAGGTGACTGACTTGGCCATTCAAGAATATTCCACTTCTTTGCTTTAATAAACTCCTGGGTTGCTTTGGCTTTATGTTTTGGGTCATTGTCCATCTGTATTATGAAACGCTGACCAATCAGTTTGGCTGCATTTGAGCACACAGTATGTCTCTGAATACCTCAGAATTCATCCGGCTGCTTCTGTCCTGTGTCACATCATCAATAAACACTAGTGACCCAGTGCCACTGGCAGCCATGAATGCCCAAGCCATCACACTGCCTCCGCCGTGTTTTACAGATGATGTGGTATGCGTTGGATCATGAGCTGTACCATGCCTTCGCCATACTTTTTTCTTACCATCATTCTGGTAGAGGTTGATCTTGGTTTCATCTGTCCAAAGAATGTTCTTGCAAAACTGTGCTGGCTTTTTTAGATGTTTTTTAGCAAAGTCCAATCTAGCCTTTTTATTCTTGAGGCTTATGAGTGGCTTGCACCGTGCAGTGAACCCTCTGTATTTACTTTCATGCAGTCTTCTCTTTATGGTAGATTTGGATATTGATACTCCTACCTCCTGGAGAGTGTTGTTCACTTGGTTGGCTGTTGTAAAGGGGTTTCTCTTCATCATGGAACTGATTCTGCGATCATCCACCACTGTTGTCGTCTGTGGGCGTCCAGGTCTTTTTGCATTGATGAGTTCGCCAGTGCTTTCTTTCTTTCTCAGGATGTACCAAACTGTAGATTTTGCCACTCCTAATATTGTAGCAATTTCTTGGATGGGTTTTTTCTGTTTTCACAGCTTAAGGATGGCTTGTTTCACCTGCATGGAGAGCTCCTTTGACCGCATGTTTTCTTCACAGCAAAATCTTCCAAATGCAAGCACCACACCTCAAATAAACTCCAGGCCTTTTATCTGCATAATTGAGAATGACATAACGAAGGAATTGCCAATACCTGCCCATGAAATAGCCTTTGAGTCAATTGTCCAATTACTTTTGGTCCCTTTAAAAACAGGGTGGCACATGTTAAGGAGCTGAAACTCCTAAACCCTTCATCCAATTTTAATTTGGATACCCTCAAATGAAAGCTGAAAGTATGGACTTTGTCCATTATATAACTACAGTGGGGCAAAAAAGTATTTAGTCAGTCACCAATTGTGCAAGTTCTTCCACTTAAAAAGATGAGAGAGGCCTGTAATTTTCATCATAGGTACACTTCAACTATGAGAGACAAAATGAGAAAAAAAAAATCCAGAAAATCACATTGTCTCTCTGATTTTTAAAGAATTTATTTGCAAATTATGGTGGAAAATAAGTATTTGGTCAATAACAAAAGTTCATCTCAATACTTATATACCCTTCGTTGGCAATGACAGAGATCAAACGTTTTCTGTAAGCCTTCACAAGGTTTTCACACAATGTTGCTGGTATTTTGGCCCATTCCTCCATGCAGATCTCCTCTAGAGCAGTGATGTTTTGGGGCTGTTGCTGGGCAACACGGACTTTCAACTCCCTCCAAAGATTTTCTATGGGGTTGAGATCTGGAGACTGGCTAGGCCACTCCAGGACCTTGAAATGCTTCTTACAAAGCCACTCCTTCATTGCCCAGGCGGTGTGTTTGGGATCATTGTCATGCTGAAAAACCCAGCCACGTTTCATCTTCAATGCTCTTGCTGATGGAAGGAGGTTTTCACTCAAAATCTCACGATACATGGACCCATTCATTCTTTCCTTTACACGGATCAGTCGTCCTGGTCCCATTGCAGAAAAACAGTCCCAAAGCATGATGTTTCCACCCCCATGCTTCACAGTAGGTATGGTGTTCTTTGGATGCAACTCAGCATTCTTTCTCCTCCAAACACGACAAGTTGAGTTTTTACCAAAAAGTTCTATATTGGTTTCATCTGACCATATGACATTCTCCCAATCCTCTTCTGGATCATCCAAATGCTCTCTAGCAAACTTCAGACAGGCCTGGACATGTACTGGCTAAAGCAGGGGGACACGTCTGGCACTGCAGGATTTGAGTCCCTGGTGCCGTAGTGTGTTAGTGATGGTAGCCTTTGTTACTTTGGTCCCAGCTCCCTGCAGGTCATTCACTAGGTCCCCCTGTGTGGTTCTGGGATTTTTGCTCACCGTTCTTGTGATCATTTTGACCCCACGGGGTGAGATCTTGTGTGGAGCCCCAGATCGAGGGAGATTATCAGTGATCTTGTATGTCTTCCATTTTCTAATAATTGCTCCCACAGTTGATTTCTTCACACCAAGCTGCTTACCTATTGCTGATTCAGTCTTCCCAGCCAGGTGCAGGTCTACAATTTTGTTTCTGGTGTCCTTTGACAGCTCTTTGGTCTTGGCAATAGTGGAGTTTGGAGTGTGACTGTTTGAGATTGTGGACAGGTGTCTTTTATACTGATAACGAGTTCAAACAGGTGCCATTAATACAGGTAACGAGTGGAGGACAGAGGAGCCTCTTAAAGTAGTTGTTACAGGTCTGTGAGAGCCAGAAATCTTGCTTGTTTGTAGGTAACCAAATACTTGTTACCGAGGAATTTACCAATTAATTCATTAAAAATCCTACAATGTGATTTCCTGGATTCTTTCCCCCCATTCTGTCTCTCATAGTTGAAGTGTACCTATGATGAAAATTACAGACCTCTCATCTTTTTAAGTGGGAAAACTTGCACAATTGGTGGCTGACTAAATACTTTTTTGCCCCACTGTAGAACTTGAATATGTTTCAGTAAACATGCAAAAAAAAACAAAATTTGTGTCAGTGTCCAAATATATATGGACCTAACTGTAGTTTTTTTTTTTTCCCCATCGTTTTTTTTCCCATAGATTTATAAATATCCAACAGCCAGGATCAGGATCATATCCCTTGATTATGGAGCGTGCTCTGAGTGACATGCAATCAGCCATGAATTTAACAGGTGTATTGATTGGTTGCACCATCAACATGTCACAATATTGTGGAGAAAGAAAATGAACCGTGTTTCCCACAGGTCTGAAACATTCTTGTGGTTGGTAGCCAGCTGACATTTCCTCCAGGCATAAAAATGCTCTACCTCCCTGATGTTTGGGATCGTATTGGAGTCTACTCGGCTCATGCTGTTCAGTAAATCATGCAGGGTATCTATCAGTGACCACCACAGGCTTCAGACTCAACCGAAGCTCCAAACGCATCACACATATGCAAACACATAGTTAAAAGCAATAATCTCTCCACCCCCTCTTAGATCGTCTCCAGCGTCAAAGCTCTCCGTTCACATGGTCAGCTATATGGCGGGTCATTCTAGCACAACACGTTTCCTTTTAGCAATACGATACATTATGTTCATTATTATTTATCTATTACTGACAGGACATTCTCATTCTTCATACTTATTTACTAAAATGGGTCGACAAATATACTTTGGGTGGCCATTAATATCCCTGGGCGGCCCTCCCAAGTATAAATGACGAGGAACATTTCAATTGTCAAAAAAGTAAAGTGTTTCAAGTAAAAATAAAGTTATTACATTCAACCTTTTTTTTCTCCTGGTGATTATCAGTAATTATCAATATTGTCTCAAATGAAACATTTTATGATCCGTTTTTCAGTGATATCGCCCAGCCCTATTCACAATCGTCACAAAGACTTTTTCCCTTTTCTGACTTTCATAGCCTCCTTAAAAAGGTTGTGTGCAATATTTAATAACGTGACATTAATAAAGTGATTAGATTCATTCATGTTTTGCTTTTTTGTTACATTAGCTGAACATAATGGACATAACCGAAAGTAGTTTCGCAAATAAGGTTGCATCATGTTTCTGCAAAATACTAGTGCTGATCAAGCTAACCTCCAATCCTGTTCAGGGAGGTGTAAGATCTTGGACCAGCGAGCTCTAAAGAACCTTTACCTGGACTATAATGGACCCGAGAGCACACAGGACCTGTTTGACTCTCAAGGCAGAGTGAGTTACACGTTCTTACATAAATAGCAGGATAAATATCAAACATTCACTGTAGTTCTAAACTGTAAATCCTTTCTATTCCTAGCTCACGCCCACTTTCGCAAATTGTATTAACAGTAAGGTTAAACAGCTGGTGGCCGTGATGGAGAACGGGCTGAGGATGGCCGACCCAAGCGACTGCACCGGATACACAGGCTGGGCAGGTCCAAGAAACACAAATGTCTCCGTGTCATGATTAATCACAGCAAGACTGGTTGATTGGACAATTAGTAGCTTGCGTTTCAAAAGAAATCAAGATGATTTGTTAAAAAAAATTTTCATCAAAGTTTACAATATTGATGTCACCATCAGTGTTTTTTTTTTATTCCCAAAAAACATGCAAACTGTAAAACACAAGCAGTGGTCGAAATACTTTTTTCCAGTGTTCTGCAATATTGCAGAATGTCAAAATTTTGTTCTGCAATTTGGAAATATTTTCTGCAGATACACAAGCCTCCATACTACACCTTTCTCAACCTAATAATGCCTATATTTACATCATATCTAGCTTTACAACTCATAGCATTACTGTAATTCTTTATTCTCTCACTCTATTTTTAATTTCAGTCTTCACAGATCCTTCTCTGCAGCAAAGTTATCATTCCATGATACCTCCACAGGTCTTTCATCCCCCTCGCCCTGACACTATGGGCTACTACAACCTGAAGTATACCAACTAATTCATAAATGTACGAGTTATCACACCCACACATTATCCTTCTACACAACATACTAATAAAGGTATCACCACAATAAAAAATAGAACACAACTGTTCTTCAAGAAACAAAACATTCATTTTCATGTTACACGTCATGTTACATTTTGTCAAGATTAAGTTTCTAGCTTGAACAATAGATTGTTACCTAAAATGTACTTCAGTCACAGTGTTTGCATCTGCAACCTGTAGTTTTAAATTGAAAGCAAGGTTTCAATTCTACACTCTGTTACATCTTGCGATGATGCAAAGAATTGATGCCATTAAGGAATAAAACCCAACTGGCAAATGGAAAGACGTTTGGGTTCATGGTATTTGCCTGGCTTCTAAAGTGAAAGGTCATGAACTGAACTGAGAACTACTGCAGGGGCTTCACTGCTCTAAACTAACAACAGAGAACTGGGTACAAACTAATCATGGCAGAACTGAGAGCTGCAGAACTACTGAGAGCTACAGAACTGAACCTATGAGCTTTGTCTTACAGGGCAACTGTTTTACTTTGTGCTAGTCTGCACCACAGGCAAGACAGCACTACTAAAAAAAAAATAGAACATGTACACAAAACATGTATTAGTGTAGCTTGGTATGAGAAAACAAAATATTCAAAAATATCTATGAATAAAGGTAAAATACTGTTGCTGTCTTCAAAAGGGATATATCAGTATAATTTTGCATGATTCAACAATACAATATATACAAACCTATACAATGTACCAATATACATGTATGCAAGATAAGAACTAGTCAGCAGCGACCGTCTTCATTTTTGTCCCCCTCGCGGACGCGCGATCTGTCGCTGTTGTTGTTGGAGTCACGCTGGCTGCCGGTTTTGCCGAGATACGACAAAATCGTCCTTGTTTTCTTGGCGTTTTTGTCGGACTCTTGCCCCGAAGAAACAATCCTCTTCTTGGGAGCCATGTTTGTTGTGCCGCATTGAATTCTGGGAAATGAATGGCAGAAACTGCCGAACACTGCCGAGGTAGTTGTCGGGTCCTCCCGGCGGGTATTAAAAGTGACGAAATCTTACATCGGAAAATGGCAACTGCCCTTATTTGGTTGTCGTCACCTTTCGTCGGTATTACGTAAATATTGCTCAACTTTGACCTGGAAAACGGCGTCAGGTTTGCGCGGCGCAGGCTTCAGTTTATTTACAGCGCCGCTAGTTTGCTAAATTGAGAACCATTGAATCCCGAGCCTGATTTTTTCATTCTGCAAAATTGCAGGTTGTTTAATTTTTCTTCTGCAATCTTGAAAATCATTCTGCAAAATGCAGACTGCAGACGGGTATTTCGAACACTGACAAGTGTTATTGAATTGTGTTAATGAATTTATACACCATTATTATGAAAAGAATGACCAGAAATGTCTATAAATATATTCAGTATAATTTTATTATAAGAATAAATTATTTTGCTATAGAAATAATGCTTTTTTATTTATTAAATAATTATTAAATAATTTAAATTATTTTATTACAATTATTTTATTCAAAGAATCAATTGGAACAAACATCATTTTTTAATTATTAGACTAAATGGATGTTGATGACCATGTTAAGTTAATTACCCATCAAGATTTTTTTTTTTTTTCATATTTATATGCCACAGGGAGTTACCAACGCGCCCGGTACATTTCAGCGGCTAATGAAGCGATGCATGGGTGATTTCAACCACAAAGAAGCGTTGGTCTTCATTGACGATCTCATAATCTTCTCGGATACCTTGAAGCAACATGAGTCAAGATTACTGCAGGTCCTCAACCGACTGAAAGAGTATGGGTTGAAATTGTCATCAGAAAAATTTAAGTATTTCCAGACCTCAGTCAGATATCTTGGTCATGTTGTTTCCCAGTATGGAGTGGAGACAGATCCACAGAAGATTGAGGCTTTAAAAACCTGGCCAGTACCTAGGAATCTTAAAGAACTGCACTCTTTCCTTGGCTTTTCTGGGTATTATAGACTGTTTGTGAAGGACTATTCGAGGATCACCAAACCTCTCAATGACCTCACTGTAGGATACCCACCTCTCAGGAAGCACAGCAAAGGGAAAGGAAAACCTAACCAGTATTTCCATCCAAAGGAGTCTTTTGGACAAAGGTGGACTCCAGAATGTCAAAGAGCATTTGAGGAAATCATTAACAAGCTCACCACAGCACTTGTCTTGGGATTTGCTAACCCCAAACTCCCCTACATCCTTCACACCGATGCTAGCACGACAAGGCTTGGTGCGGCATTGTATCAGGAACAAGATGGGCAGATGAGGGCTATTGCTTTTGCAAGCAGAGGACTGACCAAGAGTGAGGATAAATACCCCGCTCATAAGTTGGAGTTTCTCACTCTGAAGTGAGGCCGTCACTGCTAAGTTTAGTGATTATTTGTATGGTGCTGACTTCATGGTCATCACTGATAGTAATCCTTTAACTTATATCTTGACATCTGCTAAGTTGGATGCCACGAGTTATAGGTGGTTGTCAGCTCTATCGACATACAACTTTAAGCTCCAGTATAGAGCAGGAACTCAGAACCAAGATGCGGATGGACTTTCCCGTCGACCCCATGGGGAGCTCCGGGATGATGCTGTGTCGAGAAAGGAGCATGAAAGAATTGAACAATTCACTCTACATTACCTCAAGGATCAGGAGACCCAAGATGTTGTTCTCCCTGATGCTGTGAAGGCCATCTGTGAGAGGCATGATGTTGATTGGTCACTTGAAGGTTCCACATGCCGTATTCCATCTGTCACACTTGTGGAGTCTTTTGCTATTCATTTTAATGCTCTGCCCAGTGGCTTCCAGCAGGAAGATGACCATGGACTCCCTATAATCGGTCAATGGATTGAAAAGGAGATGAGAGAAAAGCAAAGGACTGACCCAGAACTCAGGGTGGTCATTGAGCCAAGGAGTCTGGAGACATGCCTTCTTCCTCTTTGAGACAAGAGCTCCCAGATCTTGCTTTATGGCTCCGAGAAAGGAAGCGGTTAGAGATGAGGAATGGTGTGTTATACAGAACGCGACAAGAACGTGGGCAAGTCACACATCAGCTAGTGCTACCAAGTGAACCGAGAGCCACAGCCTTGAGAAGCCTACATGACGATTTGGGTCACCTGGGCACAGAGCGGACCCTTGACCTAGTGAGAGCAAGATTTTATTGGCCTAGAATGTCCACATGTGTAGAGCAGAAGATCAAATCGGGTGAACGTTGTGTGCGACAGAAGGCCCCAACTGAGAGAGCAGCTCCCTTGTTAAATATTAAGACCAGCAGACCATTGGAGTTGGTCTGCATGGACTTTCTATCATTGGAGCCTGACTGGAGGAACACAAAAGATATATTAGTCCTGACAGACCATTTCACTAAGTACGCAGTTGCTGTGCCCACTCGAAACCAGAAGGCACAGACTGTGGCCAAGTGTTTGTGGGAGGACTTTCTGGTGCACTATGGCTTTCCAGAAAAACTTCTGAATGACCAGGGCCCCGATTTTGAATCTCGCACAATAAAAGAGCCATGTTCCCTCGCTGGTATTCAAAAGGTCAGGACCACCCCATATCATCCCAGGGGGAATCCAGTGGAACAATTCAATTGGACCCTCCTCCAGATGTTGGGCACCTTGGAAAATAAGGACAAGTGTCATTGGAAAGTTTGTTCAGCCTTTTGTGCATGCCTATAATTGCACATGGAGTAATGTGACGGGGTTCAGTCCCTACGAACTGATGTTCGGTAGACAACCTCGGTTACCAGTTGATTTGGCATTTGGTCTGCCTGTAAGCAGACAACCTAAGGCACATTCCCAGTATGCGCATGACTTGAAAGGCCACCTAGAGGAGAGCTACCGGATGGCCACTGAGAACACTATGAAGATAGCTGAGAGCAATAAACTCCGCTTTGACAGAAGAGTTGTTGAATCCACTCTTGAAGCGGGTGACCGCGTTCTTGTAAGGAATGTGTGTAACATATAGTGGTATAGGCATCTGTAGCCTCCAGCAGTTACTCTTAATAGTGTGAGCTGAAGTATGTTACACTTACTAGCTGCTAGCTAAGATTTGCTATTAGCCACTTCAGCATTTTTGGCTGATTATTCTAGTTTAAGGTCATTTTAGTGACAAAAAATGCTGAATTATTATTTAACAAACTTGTAAGTTGCAAATCATAACTCATAAAAAGTTATCACAGTGCAAAGTAAGCAAGCAAAAACTAAATGTAGGCCTCAGGCTTTTGACTTTGCCATTAAGTCTGTTGCTAATTTGACTGTATTTGGGTTGAGTGGAATTAAATTATTTCTTTTAATTGAACATGTGTTTAGATTGTGAGTAAGCATCTGGCTGATCAGCTGCCACTGGTGATCACGTACCTGCTGCTGCAGGACTCAGCAACACAGCTGCAGAAGCTCATGCAGGACAAAAACAACACGGATCACCTGCTGAAAGATGATCATGATATTGGCAGCAAACGCAGCAACCTGCAAAGCTGCCAGAAGTGTCTCATGAAGGCCCGCAACTACCTGGTCAAGTTTTAGACCCAAACATTAAGTCAAATAATGCAGCTATTTTGGTCAGTTGTAATTTAGAAGTATTAGAAATTATGCAGATAACGGTAACTTATGGAAATGCATGATATTAAATTATTTAAAATATCTACATTTCTGATTGGCTTTAAATATAGCTATTCAAAATTACTGTTTTGTTATTAGTCTCTGTTCAAGTCATTTCTTACTTTACTGTTTTGCAGGGCTCTAGATTAATTTCTTTTCCACTCGTAGCACTAATGCTTTTTACTGAAAATGTTACAAGCACCAGCACAAAATTTAAATCAACATGCAACACAACGCAACATGTTTTCATTTTACATGTAGCCTTTAGCATCCATCATCTTGGTCAGAACTTTTTTTTGTTACTCCCGCCTGTCTAGAAAATGCCACATACCAAACATATCACATGCTGAACTGATTGGATGTTGTGTGGTTCTCATTTGCATTAATTTGAGAATTCACTATCTCAGTTTCACTTGCCCAGTGAATTCACTCCAGATCCTTGGTCTGGTCAGTGTGATGTCATACCTGGCAGTGGCTTGACAACTTGGGGAAAATATCCTGGTAGACAGATTGACTGACTGTAAATTCTAAGCAAGTTATACAGTAATGGGCAGAGATAATAACTAAACATGTTAGATATATCATGCTGTTGTTTTGCATATAATAAGCAACCATTTAATAATAAAAATAATGAATGAAACAGAATTTTACTTGATAAAAATGAAGAATACATTTTTTGCTATTATAGGGTTTGTGGAAATTAGTTGGAGCTAATGAAATCTGCATGGAACTTGACTTTTGTGTTATTTAGTGAAATAGTGATTGTTCATGTTAGGTAACTAGCTATGGAGCTCCCTATCTAACTACTTTCATGTTAGATAACTAGCGTGATAGTGGTAATGAGCTCAAAGTCTAGCTGTTACAGTCACATTGTCTTCACTCCTGTCCGTAGTTGCTGTTTCACATTATTCAATATTTGTTTTATTTTTCACTACTGTATATCAGTCCTGCCCAGTCACTTGCCTGTTATCATGAAGAATGAACAGCATCCAGGATCTAGGAATTTGCTTGTCTCACCTACCATCTCACCTACTAACACACACACACACACACACACTCTCACTCTCTCCAGGTGTTTCACATCATATATGATGTTTAATTAATGGATGATTAAAATATGCCCCTTTAGGGGCTCTGTAGCAAGTTGCACTGGTCCGCATACTTATAAACAGAGGTGGACAGTAACGAAGTACATTTACTTGAGTACTGTACTTAAGTACACTTTTTGAGTATCTGTACTTTACTTGAGTATTAATATTTTTGGCAACTTATGACTTTAACTTCACTACATTTGAAAGACAAATATCGTACTTTTTACTCCACTACATTTCTATCAAGGTCCTCGTTACTATGAAGCGGCTTTGAAAGTGGAGGTGTTTTTCTTTTGTAAAACGTGATTGTTTTTTTTTGCAGGTGACACTGAGACAGCCTATCAGTAATCACTAGGGTCAGGTTACGTCCACAGACTGTATAAAATCAAGATAAATTATTTCTCCGCAGCATTATTTAACACGATCAGTTGATGGCATAATGGAAGGAGGCGGTTCTTCTGGGGAATGCACGCACTCATGGCTATAGCTAGAACCCATGTTTCAGTTTTCTGAAAGGAATAAAGAGTTGTTTTGTTTTAAATGTTTGCTCCATTTGCCTAAAACGGAGCACATCACAGCCTACAAAAACTCACCGTCCAACCTGCGGAAGCATATTGAGATCTGTAAATGTTTTATTCCAAGAGAAAGATTGCAATGAAGTTGTCTGTGCTTTTAGAGCTAGCGATAACGTTGCAATAGCTGTGCAGCCTGGTTAGTCAAATGACTTCATATGGATTTGCCCGTCAAGTTGCCATAGCCTTGTCCACAGCTAATAATAACACATAGCTAGTTAACTTGGAGACTGTTAGCATGTAAACATGGAGTTACGCTAACATGAATAACATTAACTTATCTGAAGTGCTTTCAGAAATGTTTTAGCATAATCTTGCCAAATAAACAAAATGTAAAAATCTTTCTTTTCGAGCAACGTTAGCTACCCAATATGATTTCGAGTTTGAAAAGATTTTGCTAGCATGTCGGGTGGAGCTTCACTGGCTAGCTTGCTTAATGTTAAACCACCATGATTCCACAGGCAGATTCATATGTGCATGAATACATACACTTGCATGCACGTGAGACCTGTGAGATGGACAGTATTGTACTAGTCAGTCACAACAAATTGCTGGAAATTTTTGTTTTGATGTCAGATGATGGTCTTGCATGTTTTTTGTCTTGCTTAAAGCAGTGTTGCTGTTGGGCAGTTATTAAGCTAGAGGTGTGGACCTGGGTTTTAAGCAGGTTGGATTGTCATTTTTATTTTCTGAGCAAGCTGTATTTACAGCTATTCCACTGTCTTCCTGATTAATATACACATGCATGTGTGCACACACTGCCAGAGCTGGGTCAGACACACTACCATGCTGCTTTGTGGGGGTGGGGAGGAGTGTGACAATAAAAAAAAATATGAAAATGACAATGGTTCTTTATCATTTCAGTTGTGTTTCATTTTGTAACATTCACCAGGTGTTTATTCTACAGGTTCTACAAGTTAATCAGTAAATCCAGTCAGTTGTTTTAGAGGCATTAGGTTTTGTAAGCACTGTGGTAATAATACAACAATGCGGTGACAGAAAATGTACTTTTAATACTTAAGTATTTTTAAAAGCAAGTACTCCGGTACTTTAACTTAAGTAAAAATTTGACTGTACAAATTCCACTTGTATTGGAGTAACATTTGACCAGTGGGATCTGTACTTTGACTTAAGTAATGAAGTTGGGTACTTTGTTCACCTCTGGTTATAAATTTAGTCATGTTGTCTCCAAAAATAGTCACTACATGGCCGCAGTCTGGAGCCTTGTGTTGAGTCGCTTACAAAATTATTATACATTAACTGTTTCGTTTTTTTCCTGTTTCTTTTACTTGTCCCTGTTAGGACTGGGACTGTTTTGGCCTCTAGAGGCCGCTGTTATTTCCTTTTCTTGTCATGTTTGTCTTGGCCTCTAGAGGCCGCCACTGTTTCTGTTTTATGTTTGTTGTTTTCCATGTGTCTTGTGCCCCGCCTAGTCCTCATTAGTGTCACCTGTGTCCTATTTTAGTTTGTGTTTTTATACCCCTGAGTTCAGTCCTCTTGTCATGGAGTCTTTGTGCTGTTATGTTTAGCTCCAGTTACCCTTGTACCGTGTTCCTTGCCTTTGTCTTTTTGGTTTTGCACTTTGCTTTTCTTTTTGAACTTTTGGACTTAGTATTTACTGTTTTGGATCTTCTGAGCATTGGTATTTTTGCCTTTTCTGGTTTTTTGGCTTTTGTATTTACTTTGGACTTTTGGATATTTTTTTATTTTTCCCGTCATCTTCTGAGCATTTTGGATTATTTCTTTTGGACTGTAAATATTGTAAATAAACCTTTTGATACTTTTCTACTTCATGCCTCTGCACTTGAGTCATTCCCCTGGTGGCTTAGTGGGGTTTTGCTGGATTATCACACCAGCGACCCAGGTTCGAATCCCAGCAAAACCCTAACAGAAAGATTCCGTCATGACCGACTCAGCAGAGGCTGCTTCAACTGTCTACCCGGCCAACCTTCAGGGAATTATGGCAGCTTTGACACGCTTCGGAGCGACCATGGACGTATGCTCACAAGCCAATGTGAGGCCCTTGCTCGCCACGAGGTACTGCCCCAGCAAATTGGGAAAACCCTGGCACAGCTGACACCTCTGCCTGCATCTCCTCATCCTGATCCAGTTCCTGCTCCAGTGCCTCCCGCCACACTGTCTCCTTCACCTCGCGAACCCAGCCTTCCTGCACCACAGAGGTATGACGGCAAGCACGGTGAGTGCCGGGAGTTCCTTACCCAGTGCCAACTCACCTTTGAGCTCCAGCCTACCACCTACACTATGGATCGCCGCAAGATCGCCTTTGTGATAACCTTGTTAGCTGGTAAGGCATGAGCTTGGGCAACAGCTATCTGGCAGAGATGGGGACCCGAGTGCTCTGGTTTTGAACTGTTTACTGAAGAGATGCTTCGGGTCTTCGATCAAGCATACATCAGTAAAGACGCAGCCAGAAAGCTCATATCCATCTGGCAAGGAGGAAGCGTCGCAGATTATGCCATCTCGTTCCGGATGCTCGCAGCAGTAAGTGGATGGAACGAGACTGCCCTGGTGTCAGCCTTCCACCATGGTCTGTCTGACCCCATCAAGGATGGCCTGGCCTCTATTGGATGCCCAAGTGACCTCGAAACTCTCATCTCCCATTCTACTCGTCTGGACAACAGGATGAGAGAACGCCGCCAAGTCCTCAGCCTTCCCGGCCTCCCTGCCTCTACCTGGAGCCCGTCTACCTCCTCCGGTGACTGTCCAGAACCCATGCAAGTGGGTCATACTTGCCTCTCCGCATCTGAGAGGGAGCGCAGAAGGAGGGACAAGTGCTGCATCTACTGTGGCAAGCCTGGTCACTTCCGAGCATCATGTCCTGAACTCTCGGGAAAAGGACCGCCCCGTCCAGCCAAGGGAGGGTTGTGACAGGGCCTACCCTCTCTCCCGGACTCCCTGGCCAAGGAATCTACATCCTGGTCTCCATCTCCTGGGGTGAGTCTGTCCACTCTTGTCAAGCTTTGTTAGACTCAGGGGCAGCTGGGAACTTTATGGATATCCACTTCGCCCAAAGCATCAATGTCCCAACTGCGCCTCTTGAAGTCCCACTGTCTGTGTCTGCCCTCGATGGCCAAGTGTTAGGTGATGGAAGAGTCACCCAAGTTACTTCTCCAGTCTTCCTCCAGTCTCAAGGTCACAAGGAAGAAATATCCCTGCACCTGATTCCTTCACCTGAGTTCCCAGTTATTCTAGGCCTTCCTTGGCTTATTCGCCACAACCCTCGTATAGACTGGGTTACTAGCCAGGTTGTGGAATGGGGCCCTGCATGCCATGCCTCTTGTCTGCTCTCTAGCTCTCCTGTGTCTCCTGCCGAGCCCCCTGATCTCACCGAGTTATCTCAAGTTCCCACAGAGTACTGGGATCTCAAGGAGGTCTTCAGCAAGAGCAGGGCCGCCGTTCTTCCTCTGCACCAGGCCTACGACTGTGCCATCGACTTGCTCCCTGGGACTACCCCTCCTCGTGGCAGACTGTTTTCCCTCTCTCAGCCAGAACGCAAGGCCATGGAGGAATACCTCAAAGATGCCCTGGTCTCTGGGTTCATTCAACCCTCCACCTCACCTGCTGGTGCCTGCTTCTTCTTTGTCGGCAAGAAGGATGGGGGGCTCCGACCATGTATTGACTACAGGGGCCTGAACCGATATCCCCTTCTGCTGATGTCCACAGCATTCGACCTGCTCCAAGGCGCCACCGTCTTCACCAAGTTGGACCTACGGAACGCATACCACCTCATCCGTATCCGACAGGGAGATGAGTGGAAGACTGCATTTAACACCCCGTCTGGGCACTACCAGGTGATGCCCTTCGGACTCACCAACGTACCAGCTGTTTTTCAGGCCCTAATCAACGACGTCTTGAGGGACATGATTAACCTGTACGTTTTTGTCTACCTTGACGACATCCTTATCTTTTCCAAGACCATGCAGGAGCACCACCACCATGTCCGCCAGGTTCTCCAGAGGCTGCTACAGAACAATCTGTTCGCCAAGGCCCAGAAATGCGAATTTCATGTTCCCGAGGTCTCCTTTCTGGGTTTTATTGTACGGACAGGCCAACTCCAAATGGACCCAGCCAAGACCCTGGCCGTCCGGGACTGGCCCACTCCCAAGTCCATCAAAGAGGTTCAGCGGTTCTTAGGATTTGCTAACTTCTACCGCAAGTTTATCAGGAACTTTAGTTCTGTAGCAGCACCCATGTCGGACCTCACCAAAGGGACAGGTGGATCTTATGTCTGGTCTCCTCAGGCGGAAAAGGCATTCAAAGACCTCAAGGACTGCTTCTGCATGGCACCCATTCTGGTCCTCCAGGACACCGCCCAACCATTCATCGTGGAGGTGGATGCCTCGGACAGTGGTGTCGGCGCGGTGCTCTCTCAACGTTCAGAAGGAAAGCTGCACCCCTGCGCTTACTTCTCCCACTGCCTGAGTCCTGTGGAGTCCCGGTACGATGTGGGGGATCGAGAACTGCTAGCGGTCAAACTGGCCCTTAAGGAGTGGAGGCACTGGCTGGAGGGAGCGCAACATCCATTCCTGGTTTGGACTGACCACAAGAACCTGGAGTACCTCCAGCAAGCCAAGAGACTGAACCCATGACAGGCTAGGTGGGCCCTGTTTTTCAGTCGGTTTGACTTCACCCTCTCGTACCGCCCCGGCTCCAAGAACACCAAACCTGACGCACTGTCCAGGCTGTTCTCCGCCACTAACAGGGAGAGTGAAGTCAGGCCTATTATCCCTGTGTCCCGGATTGTGGCCCCTGTCCGCTGGGGTATTGAGGAGGCCGTCCGACGAGCCCAACGCCAGGACCCCGGTCCTGGGACGGGGCCATCGGGCCTCTTGCACGTCCCACATCAAGCCCGGGCCAAGGTTCTCCAGTGGGGTCACTCTTCCCCTCTCACCACCCACCCGGGAGCTCGGAGGACCCTGGACTTCCTGAAAAGGCGCTTCAGGTGGCCTAACATGGAGAAGGAAGTAAGGTTATTTGTCCTGTCCTGTGAGGTCTGCACCAGAACCAAGAATCCCTTCATCTTCTGAGCGTTTTGGATTATTTCTTTTGGATTGTAAATATTGTAAATAAACCTTTTGATACTTTTCTACTTCCGCCTCACGCCTCTGCACTTGAGTCATTCCCCTGGTGGCTTAGTGGGGGTTTGCTGGATTATCACACCAGCAACCCAGGTTCAAATCCCAGCAAAACCCTAACAGACCCCAAACTTGTTTCTTTTTTTTAGCTAAATTAATAACGATTAATTAGGGGGAAAACTTTCATAAAATCTAGTTTTTACATGTATTTATTGGCCTTCAATAAACCAAGATCTGCTTGTTTTCCTTTCTTAATAACATATACAGTATGCTATATGGGAAGGTGATCTATTAAAAAAAAGTCATCCTTTTAAAAAATATTTTCATGATACATGAGCTCACTGCATACTTTTTTTTTTTTTTATTTAACTTTGCCTTAGAATAATTAAATTATGTAAAAGCATAATATCAACAACAACAATAACAAGGCAGGGAATCCGCAACAGCTGAGCCATTTACTGCAGACCCTTCTATAAAGTGAAAATATAACAAAAACGTCTTAATTAATTCTAAAATATTTAAAAACAACAAGTCAAAGGCTTATGAAGACTTCGTGCAGAATTGCACTTCACACATATTGTTCTCCATGAGCGTAGGTCATCTGGATCATAAGTAGACTGTAAGGATAGTGTGTAGTACTGTAAGAGGAGCGACTTGTAGGAAGACAGTGATACTTTGAGTTGACGAGTTTCTTGCGGAAGTGAATTCCAAATTCTTGTCGTTCTTATCAAAAATGACTTCTGGTATGTGGAGGTTCTGCAAAATGGTTGTTTAAACAGGATTTCAGCTGAACCTTGGTTTCTTGTCCTTTTTCTTGGACTGATTACCGATGGTGTGACTTTGGGATCAATCTTAGCTATCCCAGTGACAAGCTTATAAAATAGTACCATGTCAAGATACTCGTGCCAGTAACATAAAGGAAGTAGTTCTGTTCTTAATAATCTTTCCTTGTAGTTAATATCACAGATGTATGGCAAACCAAGGATGTATTTTGTAGCCCGTCTTTGAACCAGTTCAGTTCGTCTGATGAGTTCTACAGACTGAGGAGCCCATACCTGCGTCGCATACCCTAAATGCGGGCGTATGATGGTGAGGTAAATGGTACGTCTTGAACATTGAGAATTTAAACATTTTGTAGACCGTCTAACATAGCCCAACAGCTGATTAGCTTTTGCACACTGTGTGAGTACTTGCTTTTTCCATGAGAGGTCAGAAGTAATCCACACTCCAAGGTCGCGTTCTTCTTTGGTTCGTTTGAGATGGATATTATTCATTAAATAGGGATGAAAAACATTATTCTTTTTTCTACTGATAGTTTGAACTTTACACTTGCTTTCATTAAATTTTAGTCCAGATGACAGAGACCACTGGCCCAAATCTTCAAGGTCTTTCTGCAGGGAGGAAGAATCTGTCATGTTTGAAATTGCTTTAAACAGCTTAATGTCATCCGCAAATGTAGCTACTCTAGAAGATGATACTGTCTCTGGCAAGTCATTGACGTACAGAAGAAACAGCATTGGACCAAGGATTGAACCTTGAGGGACACCTGATGTAACTGATAAAGGAATAGAAGTAGCGCCAAGTACCGTGACTCGTTGTTTACGGTCGTGCAGATAAGACTGAAACCAGTTTAGGATATTACCCCTAAAACCATATTGATAGAGTTTGTTGATTAGTTGACGGTGAGAAACTTTATCAAAGGCTTTGGACATATCCAAATATATTACATCAATCTGGTTTCCTCGGTCAAGCAAGCTTCCAATGTGATCAAGAACTTCAATGAGCTGAGTCGTACAAGACCTACCAGGTACGAATCCATGCTGCACAGTGCTGATAAGGCTTGTTGTCTGATCTTTTATGGTGGTGAAAACGCAACGCTCCATGACTTTGGAAACCAGAGATAATAATGAGATTGGTCGATAGTTCTCCATATGGTCTTTCTCTCCTTTTTTGAACACGGGAACTACATTAGCTAGTTTCCAGTCATCTGGTACGATGCCGAGACTGAGCGATTTGTTAAATAGAGCACACAAAGAGGGGGCAACCTGAATGGCTGTTTCTTTCAGGAGTCGAGCAGGTATACCATCAGGACCTAAAGCTTTGGACGGATCAAGTTTCTTAAGTGATGCTTCTACCGTTTCCTTAGTGAACGTCAGAGTTCCTGAGGATGTAAGTAAAGATTCATCGGTATCATCAGGCAGTAGATCATCCATGATGCTCGTACCATGGTCTGTAGTAAAGACAGAAGTGAAGTAACGGTTGAACAGGTTAGCAATATCATCTGGGTCGTTTGCCTTGATTCTAGTGTTATTATCAGAAGCCATTGACATTGTTTGCGGGAAGTTGCTTGACTTGGATTTCAGCTTCAGGAGTGACCAAAATCGTTTAGGATTGTTCTTTAGTTCCCTGTCTAGAGAGCCAAAGAACTGATCTCTGCTCTCCTTTAGAAGATGTTTTACCACTGAGCGCTGTCGTTTGAACTTTTCCTTTAAATGGTCAGTGCGAGAACGAATAAATTGACGACGAATGCGTGCTTTCTTCTTGATGGCATGAAGAATCTCACCAGATATCCAAGGAGGACTATTCCTGCCTCTGATCTTTTTAGATGGAACAAACTGCTTGACAGCTGCTTGAAATGCAGACTTCCAGCTAATCCAGTCATCATTGATGTTTTCTTTTTCAGAGATGGTGTTGGACAGGACCGCGGTCTGTTGTAAATAAGAACGAAGGCCAATGAAGTCAGCATTGCGATAGTCATAAACAAATCGCTTATGCTTGAGCGCTCGAGGAACCAATGCCATACTCACTGTCCATTCACACAGTAGTTATTATTACACCTAGGCTAGGAGTAAAAAATGGGATCAAGTACAAATAGAGGCTCTTTGGAGCAGAAATCACACTGCTCCATGTTCACTATATGAATGTTTTCACAGTCAGGAGAGTTAATGCAAAGTTGCTAGGGTTGTGTTTTTTTACACCAAATTGGGCTAGTAAAATAATTATCTTGTTTTGTTGCAAATAATTGGAATCTAATTTATTTCTGCAAACAAAGGTGAAGTGGAAACAGTGTGTCTATGATGTACAGAACTGTTTCTTTCATAAGAACACAGATTAAGGATTATATGGAAAGCCTAATGTATGTACGTCAGAAATTCATGTGTACCATGATGACCTTAGTTCCCCCTACAAAAAAAAGAGGACAAAGAAGAAAAAATATATACCAATCAGCCATAAAGTGAAAAACACTTACAGGTGAAGTGAATTACATTCATTATCTCATTACAGTGGTACCTGTCCAAAGGTGGGATATATTAGGCAACAAGAAAACAGTCAGTTCTTGAAGTTGATGTGTTGGAAGCAGGAAAAAATGGGCAAGCATAAGGATCTGAGTGACTATGACAAGGGCCAAATTGTGATGGACAGAGGACTGGGTCTGAGCATTTCAAAAATGGCACATTTTGTGGGGTGTTCCAGGTATGCAGTGGTTAGTACCTACCAAAAGTAGTCCAAGGAAGGACAACCAGTGAACCGGCGACAGGTTTCTTCACAGCGAGAAGGTTCTGGGTTCAAAGGCTCATTGATTCACATGGAGCACAAAGACAAACCCATATGGTCCAATCCCACAGAAGAGCTACTGTAGTACAAACTGCTGAAAAAGTTAATGCTGACACCTTTCTGTTTTAACCAGCATTAACTTTTTCAGCAGTTAGGCAATGTTTGTCAAGTTTTGGTCTCTATTATTTCAATAGGTGGATCATATTAGGGCGGCAGGTGGTGTAGTGTTTTATGCTATAATACTTATACATATAATACTTATGCTATAATACTAAATGCTATAATACCAACTATGTGTTTTATGCTATAATACTTCTCATTTGGAGCATTTTTCAGGAATTTTCTTCAGTGAAAACTTCAGTACCTTTACACTTTGCTATAAAATCTGTACACTTTTACCCCAAAACAACTGTTCTGCTATATGTATGCAGAAATGCCATTAGAGCAAACCAGGCTAAAACTAACACATTTGGTCTTTGTGGAACCTTACCAGGAAACAAAAACTTATAAAAGACAAAACTCGATGCTTACTTTCATTTTTGGCCTTTTAGTCGGCTATGCAAAAAAAGACTCGACTCTTTAAAGAAAAGCTGAGGCGAGTTTATTGTGTACAGCCAGTTACAGTAGCAGATTCTTATGTTTTCTTGTCAGAAAATTATAACCCACACACTATATACATACATACATACATATGGGTGGCACGGTGGCGTAGTGGTTAGCACTGTTGCCTCACAGCAAAAAGGTCCTGGGTTCAAGCCCAGCGGCCAACGAGGGCCTTTCTGTGTGGAGTTCGCATGCTCTCCCCATGTCTGTGTGGGTTTCCTCCGGGTGCTCTAGTTTCCCCCATAGTACAAAGGCATGCAGGTTAGGCTAATTGGGGGCTCTAAATTGACCGTAGGTGTGAATGTGAGTTTGAATGTTTGTTTGTCTCTATGTGTCAGCCCTGTGATGACCTGGTGACTTGTCCAGGGTGTACCTTACCTCTCGCCCATAGTCAGCTGGGATAGGCTCCAGCTTGCCTGCAACCCCGTAGAACAGGATAAGCGGCTACAGATAATGGATGTGTATATAGAGAGAGAGATACGCAGTGCAATGTAAAATTATTCACCCCCCTTGGTTTTTGTCGCATTACAAGCTGGAATTAATATGGATTTTTGGAGGGTTAGTACCATTTGATTTACACAACATGCCTACCACTTTAAAGGTGCAAATTGTTTTTTACTGTGACAAAAACAATAATTTAAGATGAAAAAACAGAAATCTGGAGTGTGCATAGGTATTCACCCCCTTTCATATGAAACCCCTAAATAAGACCTGGTCCGACCAATTCACTTCATAAGTCACATAATTATATTATTAAGATCCATCTGTGTGCAATCAAAGTGTCACATAATCTGTCACATGATGTCTGTATAACTCAACCTGTTCTGGAAGGACCCTGACTCTGCAACAGTACTAAGCAAGCAACATGAGAACCAAGGAGCACTCCAAACAGGCCAGAGACAAACTTGTGAAGAAGTATAGATCAGGGTTGGGTTCTAAAAAATATCCCAAACTTTGAATATCCCAGGGAGCGCCATGAAATCCATTACAGCAAAATGGAAAGAACATGGCACCACTACAAACCTGACAAGAGAAGGCTGTCCACCAAAACTCACAGACCGGGCAAGGAGGTCATTAATCAGAGATGCAACAAAGACACCAAAGATAACACTGAAGGAGCTGCAAAGATCCACAGCGGATATGGGAGTACCTGTCCATAGGACCACTTTAAGCTGTACACCCCACAGAGTGGGGCTTGATGGAAGATTGGCCAGAAAAAGCCATTGCTGAAGAAAACACATTTGGAGTTTGCCCAACAACATGTGGCAGACTCCCCAAACACATAGAAGAGCATTCTCTGGTCAAATGAGACAAAAATTGAACTTTTTGGCCATCATGGGAAATGCCATGTGTGGCACAAACCCAACACCCTGAGAACACCATCCCTACAATGAAGCATGGTGTTGGCAGCATCATGCTGTGGGGATGTTTTCATCTGCAGGGACAGGAAAGCTGGTCAGGACTGAAGGAAAGATGGATGGCACTAAATACAGGGCAATTCTGTGAGAAAACCTGTTTGAGTCAGCCAGAGGTTTCAGACTGGGATGAAGGTTCACGTTCCAGCAGGACAATGACCCTAAACAGACTGCTAAAGCTACACTGGAGTGGTTTAAAGGGAAACATTTAAATGTCTTCATCATCATCATCTGTCATCCGGCGAGCCAGTGACTTGATAAGATATCCTATCCCATGTCTTGGAATGACATAATCAAAGCCCAGACCTCAATGCAATTGAGAATCTGTGGCATAACTTGAAGATTGCTGTACACCAACTCAACCCATCTAACTTGAAGGAGTTGGAGCAGTTTTACCTTGAGGAATGGGCAAAAATTCCAGTGGCTAGATGTGGCAAGTTCATAGAGACTTATCCAAAATGACTTGCAGCTATAATTGCCAAAAAAGGTGGCTCTACTAAGTACTGATATTAGGGGGGTGAATAGTTATGCATGTTGAAGTTTTCTGTTATTTTGTCCTATTTGTTGTTGGCTTCACAATAAAAAAAAAAAATTCAGACCTTCAAAGTTGTAGGCACGTTCTGTAAATGAAATGAGGCAAACCCTCAAACAATCCATTTTAATTCCAGGTTGTGAGGCAACAAAACCCGAAAAATGCCAAGGGGATGAATACTTTTGCAAGGCAAATATATATATATATATATATATATATATATATATATATATATATATATATATATATATATATATATATATATGAGTGATTCCACGCTTATGGGTACTGAAATGGGGACATGAACTTATTCACCTAAAACCATTTCTTTTTTTACCATCAGGTCACAAAACATGTAATCTTTAATGAATGATATGTTAAAAGATAACTTTAATTTTCTGAGATGTAATAAAAACATATTTATATGCCAAAGTCAAGCCTATGAGTTCCAAAATGATGTCTGTTACATTACTTCTGTTACGATTGTCCATCTCGCGTCTGTTACAAATTAATTACAATCTAGCTATATACCATGTTAATCTTATTGAAAGAATGTGTATGTTTATTCTACTACACGTTTATTAATTATATTTGCTAAAACATCACCTTCCTATGTTTCAAAAAGTAATTCTACATTGTTAAAATTGAGAATATATATGTCCACAACACTTCTGTTACGTTCTGACTTTGGCATATAAATATGTTTTTATTACATCTCAGAAAATTAAAGTTATCTTTTAACATATCATTCATTAAAGATTACATGTTTTGTAACCTGATGGTAAAAAAAAGAAATGGTTTTAGGTGAATTTTTAAAAATAAGTTCATGTCCCCATTTCAGTACCCATAAGCGTGGAATCACTCATATATACATACATACATACATATATATATACAAAAAAATTATATATATATATATATATATATATATATATATATATATATATATATATATATATATATTTTTTTTTTTTTTTTTTTTTTTTTGTCTGTAACCACTTATCCCATGAGGGTCACTGAGCAAGCTGAAGCCTTCCATTATGTGTACAAGTTCTCCCATTTAAAAAGATGAGAGAGGCCTGTAATTTTCATCATAGATATACCTCAACTATGAAAGACAAAATGAGGAAAAAAAATCCAGAAAATCACATTGTCTGATTTTTAAAGAATTTATTTGCAAATTATGGTGGAAAATAAGTATTTGGTCAATAACAAAAGTTTATCTCAATACTTTGTTATATACCCTTTGTTGGCAGTGACAGAGGTCAAACGTTTTCTGTAAGTCTTCACAAGGTTTTCACACACTGTTGCTGGTATTTTGGCCCTTTCCTCCATGCAGATCACCTCTAGAGCAGTGATGTTTTGGGGCTGTTGCTGGGCAACACGGACTTTCAACTCCCTCCAAAGATTTTCTATGGGGTTGAGATCTGGAGACTGGCTAGGCCACTCCAGGACCTTGAAATGCTTCTTACGAAGCCACTCCTTCATTGCCCGGGCGGTGTGTTTGGGATCATTGTCATGCTGAAAGACCCAGCCACGTTTCATCTGCAATGCCTTTGCTGATGGAAAGAGGTTTCACTCAAAATCTCACGATACATGGCTCCATTCATTCTTTCCTTTACACGGATCAGTCGTCCTGGTCCCTTTGCAGAAAAACAGCCCCAAAGCATGATGTTTCCACCCCCATGCTTCACAGTAGGTATGGTGTTCTTTGGATGCAACTCAGCATTCTTTCTCCTCCAAAAACGACAGGTGAGTTTTTACCAAAAAGTTCTATATTGGTTTCATCTGACCATATGACATTCTCCCAATCCTCTTCTGAATCATCCAAATCCTCTCTAGCAAACTTCAGATGGGCCTGGACATGTACTGGCTTAAGCAGGGGGACACGTCTGGCACGGCAGGATTTGAGTCCCTGGCAGCGTAGTGTGTTACTGATGGTAGCCTTTGTTACTTTGGTCCCAGATCTCTGCAGGTCATTCACTAGGTCCCCCCGTGTGGTTCTGGGATTTTTGCTCACCGTTCTTGTGATCATTTTGACCCCACAGAGTGAGATCTTGTGTGGCGCCCCAGATCGAGGGAGATTATCAGTGGTCTTGTATGTCTTCCATTTTCTAATAATTGCTCCCACAGTTGATTTCTTCACACCAAGCTGCTTACCTATTGCAGATTCAGTCTTCCCAGCCTGGTGCAGGTCTACAATTTTGTTTCTGGTGTCCTTTGACAGCTCTTTGGTCTTGGCCATAGTGGAGTTTGGAGTGTGACTGTTTGAGGTTGTGGACAGGTGTATTTTATACTGATAACGAGTTCAAACAGGTTCCATTAATATAGGTAACGAGTGGAGGACAGAGGAGCCTCTTAAAGAAGAAGTTACAGATCTGTGAGAGCCAGAAATCTTGCTTGTTTGTAAGTGACCAAATACTTATTTTACCGAGGAATTTACCAATTAATTCATTAAAAATCCTACAATGTGATTTCCTGGATTCTTTCCCGCCATTCTGTCTCTCACAGTTGAAGTGTACCTAGGATGGAAATTACAGGCCTCTCTCATCTTTTTAAGTGGGAGAACTTGCACAATTGGTGGCTGACTAAATACTTTTTTGCCCCACTGTATGTGTGTGTGTGTATATATATATATATATATATATATATATATACACACACACACACATACACACACAGATTGAGAGAGAGAGAGAGCGGCAGCTACATTTATCGACACCTTAACAATCTTTTGGCCATTGCAAAAGTAGAAAAGACTTTCAATACATAAATTGTGCATGAATAATTACTGAAATTTCCAGTTTGAAAAAAATGAGTTGATTCCTGATTACTTGGCGTATCAGATCACATGACACCATTCCACAAGTATTGACGCCTTTATCCACACTTATCGACACTGTTCCACAATTATGGACACCCTGATGATTATTTCTGATCTCATCTCCATTATCTGTAGCCGCTTTATCCTGTTCTACAGGGTCGCCGGCAAGCTGGAGCCTCATCTCATCTCATCTCATTATCTCTAGCCACTTTATCCTTCTACAGGGTCGCAGGTAAGCTGGAGCCTATCCCAGCTAACTACGGGCAAAGGCTGGGTACACCCTGGACAAGTTGCCAGGCCATCACAGGGCTGACACATAGACACAGACAACCATTCACATTCACACCTACGGTCAATTTAAAGTCACCAGTTAACCTAACCTGCATGTCTTTGGACTGTGGGGGAAATGGGAGCACCCGGAGGAAACCCACGCGGACACGGGGAGAACATGCAAACTCCGCACAGAAAGGCCCTCACCGGCCACGGGGCTCGAACCAGGACCTTCTTGCTGTGACGCGACAGAGCTAACCACTACACCACCGTGCCGCCCACCGCTATATATATATATATATATATATATATATATTTTTTTTTTTGTCTGTAACCGCTTATCCCATGAGGGTCACTGAGCAAGCTGAAGCCTATCCCAGCTGACCATGGGCAAGAGGCAGGGTACACCCTGGACTAGCCGCCAGATCATCGCAGGGCTGACACACACATAGAGACACAAACAACCATTCACTTTCACGGTCAATTTAGAGCCACCAATTAACATAATCTGCATATCTTTAGAGTGTGGGATGAAACCCACGCAGACACGGGGAGAACATGCAAACTCCACACAGAAAGGCCCTCGTCGGCCGCTGGGTTCAAACCCAGAACCTTCTTGCTGTGAGGCAACAGTGCTAACCACTACACACACACACACACACATATATATATATATATATATATATATATATATATTGTGTGTGTGTGTGTGTGATCACGTTCTATTTATTTCCAGCTTATTCATATTATTAGTAAGAGGGGGGGAAAAACAACTATTGCACCTTTAACATATGACTGACAAAGTGCTCATAAAAAATCTACTCAAATTCTTTTATTGGTCACATATAATTACAAGTAATTACAGTGAAATTATTATGGTCGTTGCGAGTGTAAAAGTATATAGATAAGATAAATTAAAAACTATAGAAATAAAGGGTAAGGAGTGAAAAAAAAAACTATATTAATGCGTGGAAGCATGGTAGAGATGTGATGATTGTGTGGTTACAAGTCCTTAAAGTCCAAAGTGCAGTAGTGCATAGTAGTGTATCTTGTTATCAGTGTGAACAGTTCAACAGTCTGATGGCCTGAGGGAAGAAGCCCCTCCTCATTCTCTCAGTGTTGGCCTTCAGCTGTCGGTAGCGTCTCCCTGAAGGCAGCAGGGAGAACAGTCTATTATTTGGGTGGCTGGGGTCACTGGCGATCTTCCTGGCTCTGTCCCTGCAGCGGTTGGAATATGTCCTGTAGGTTAGGGAGGGTGGTCCTGATGATTCACCAGATCATCGCAGGGCTGACACAACCATTCACACTCACGGTCAATTTAGAGCCACCAGTTAAGCTAACCTGCATGTCTTTGGGGAAACCAGAGCAAACCCACACAGACACGGAGAGAACATGCACACTCCACACAGAAAAGCCCTCGCCGACTGCTGGGCTCGAACCCATTTTATGTGATAATACTTCTCATTCGGGCGGCACGGTGGTGTAGTGGTTTGCATTGTTGCCTCACAGCAAGAAGGTCCTGGGTTTGAGCCCAGCGGCCAGCGAGGGCTTTTCTGTGTGGAGTTTGCATGTTCTCCCCGTGTCTGTGTGGGTTTGCTCTGGTTTTCCCCAAAGACATGCAGGTTAGGTTAACTGGTGGCTCTAAATTGGCCGTGAGTGTGAATGGTTGTGTGTCAGCTCTGCAATGATCTGGCGACTTGTCCAGGGTGTACCCCGCCTCTCACCCATAGTCAGCTGGGATAGGCTTCAGCTCGCCTGCGACCCTGTGTAGCAGACTTAAGAAGGACACTCAGACAGGAAACAGGATCAGCACTTTTAATTTTCTGTAATGTAGCAAGAGAGGGCACATAAGTCACACACACACAGGCACTGGCGTGGTCTCTCCCCTGCAGGGAGTCAAAAAATATGTCAATGAGCAGAAATCTCCGACGATTTTAACATTGTTTAGCGTCTCTTTTAACAACCAAAACCAACTGTAAAAGTCATATACATGCTCACAGTAAATTCATGCGAGCTTTTTTTTTTTTTGCAGTTTAAACCAGGTTTAGCAACTTTTACTCTCGCTAGCTTAAAACAATGGGAGAGAGCAGCACAACGTGTCTTACCAGCACAGAAGCTGCTGTGCCCTTTTTTCCCCGGGATGGAATGCGCAGCTTCCTCATACATGTGTTTCTGTGCGTCTCATCAATTAAAGCCCCAACAGGTAATGCGGAACTACAACAGGTAATGCGGAACTAAATAACTTATTAGTGTGCTTGCCAAAGGCAAGCACACTATTGTTCTTAAGTTTACTTATTTTGCCTTATTCCGACACATTTTTTGGATCCACTACTCCTCCTAGGGCGTTCGAGATAGAGACATCGTTCCAACTCTGAGACTTCTGGCCCGAAGTGGTGTAGTGTGCTTGTATACAGCTTTTGGATCAACACGCCCATTCTATTGTTCTTGTCGTTTTTCTTTTGTTTTTTTTTCCCATAGATAATATGGGAAATACAGTTAGGTCCATAAATATTTGGACAGAGACAACATTTTTCTAATTTTGGTTCTGTACATTACCACAATGAATTTTGAACAAAACAATTCAGATGCAGTTGAAGTTCAGACTTTCAGCTTTAATTCAATGGGTTGAACAAAATGATTGCATAAAAATGTGAGGAACTAAAGCATTTTTTAAACACAATCCCTTCATTTCAGGGGCTCAAAAGTAATTAGACAAATTAAATAATTGTAAATAAAATGTTCATTTCTAATACTTGGTTGAAAACCCTTTGTTGGCAATGACTGCCTGAAGTCTTGAACTCATGGACATCACCAGACGCTGTGGTTCCTCCTTTTTAATGCTCTGCCAGGCCTTTACTGCAGCGTTTTTCAGTTGCTGTTTGTTTGTGGGCCTTTCCATCTGAAGTTTAGCCTTTAACAAGTGAAATGCATGCTCAATTGGGTTGAGATCAGGTGACTGACTTGGCCATTCAAGAATATTCCACTTCTTTGCTTTAATAAACTCCTGGGTTGCTTTGGCTTTATGTTTTGGGTCATTGTCCATCTGTATTATGAAACGCCGACCAATCAGTTTGGCTGGATTTGAGCACACAGTATGTCTCTGAATACCTCAGAATTCATCCAGCTGCTTCTGTCCTGTGTCACATCATCAATAAACACTAGTGACCCAGTGCCACTGGCAGCCATGAATGCCCAAGCCATCACACTGCCTCCGCCGTGTTTTACAGATGATGTGGTATGCTTTGGATCATGAGCTGTACCATGCCTTCGCCATACTTTTTTCTTTCCATCATTCTGGTAGAGGTTGATCTTGGTTTCATCTGTCCAAAGAATGTTCTTGCAAAACTGTGCTGGCTTTTTTAGATGTTTTTTTAGCAAAGTCCAATTTAGCCTTTTTATTCTTGAGGCTTATGAGTGGCTTGCACCATGCAGTGAACCCTCTGTATTTACTTTCATGCAGTTTTCTCTTTATGGTAGATTTGGATATTGATACTCCTACCTCCTGGAGAGTGTTGTTCGCTTGGTTGGCTGATGTGAAGGGGTTTCTCTTCACCATGGAAATGATTCTGTGATCATCCACCACTGTTGTCGTCTGTGGGCGTCCAGGTCTTTTTGCATTGATGAGTTCGCCAGTTCTTTCTTTCTTTCTTTCTTTCTCAGGATGTACCAAACTGTAGATTTTGCCACTCCTAATATTGTAGCAATTTCTCGGATGGGTTTTTTCTGTTTTCACAGCTTAAGGATGGCTTGTTTCACCTGCATGGAGAACTCCTTTGACCGCATGTTTTCTTCACAGCAAAATCTTCCAAATGCAAGCACCACACCTCAAATCAACTCCAGGCCTTTCTGCTTAATTGAGAATGACATAATGAAGGAATTGCCCATACCTGCCCATGAAATAGCCTTTGAGTCAATTGTCCAATTACTTTTAGTCCCTTTAAAAACAGGGTGGCACATGTTAAGGAGCTGAAACTCCTAAACCCTTCATCCAATTTTAATTTGGATACTCTCAAATGAAAGCTGAAAGTATGGACTTTATGTCCATTATATAACTACAGTGGGGCAAAAAAGTACAGTATTTAGTCAGTCACCAATTGTGCAAGTTCTCCCACTTAAAAAGATGAGAGAGGCCTGTAATTTTCATCATAGGTACACTTCATCATAGGTACACTTCAACTATGAGAGACAAAATGAGAAAAAAATCCAGAAAATCATATTGTCTGTCTGATTTTTAAAGAATTTATTTGCAAATTATGGTGGAAAACAAGTATTTGGTCAATAACAAAAGTTCATCTCAATACTTTGTTATATACCCTTTGTTGGTAATGACAGAGATCAAACATTTTCTGTAAGTCTTCACAAGGTTTTCACACACTGTTGCTGGTATTTTGGCCCATTCCTCCATGCAGATCTCCTCTAGAGCAGTGATGTTTTGGGGCTGTCACTGGGTAACACGGACTTTCAACTCCCTCCAAAGATTTTCTATGGGGTTGAGATCTGGAGACTGGCTAGGCCACTCCAGGACCTTGAAATGCTTCTTATGAAGCCACTCCTTCGTTGCCCGGGCGGTGTGTTTGGGATCATTGTCATGCTGAAAGACCCAGCCACGTTTCATCTGCAATGCCCTTGCTGGTGGAAGGAGGTTTTCACTCAAAATCTCACGATACATGGCCCCATTCATTCTTTCCTTTACACGGATCAGTCGTCCTGGTCCCTTTGCAGAAAAACAGCCCCAAAGCATGATGTTTCCACCCCCATGCTTCACAGTAGGTATGGTGTTCTTTGGATGCAACTCAGCATTCTTTCTCCTCCAAACACGACAAGTTGAGTTTTTACCAAAAAGTTCTATTTTGGCTTCATCTGATCATATGACATTCTCCCAATCCTCTTCTGGATCATCCAAATGCTTTCTAGCAAACTTCAGACAGGCCTGGACATATTATTATTATTATTATTATTATTATTATTAAGTTGAATTTATATAGCGCCTTTCAAGAAACCCAATGACGCTTTACAATTATAAACAAAGAAAAAAAAATAAATGAATAAATAATAAAAAAAAAGTAAAAATTCCACCAAGTAGGAGTCAGGATGTAATTTCCGTGGTGTAGCAACCACAGTCCCACCAAAAAGAGCATTAAAACGAGTCCCACATCTCCAGCACTGCCGCCGTGATGCCATCAACCACATCGCTCGAACACCACGCCATGGATCCACAAAGCGAGCAGAGAAGCTCCGCCACGCAGAGCACTGGTGTGTCCCAAACTGCCTGCACAGCCGCCACGACACCACCGAGCAACATCGCTCGGAACATCACGCCAAGCATTAAAGCGCAGAGCGCTGGACAACCACGATGTAAAATGAGCAACAAGCTCACTGCAGTCCACAGCTGGTAGCACAGGCATCACCCACGGCGAACCAAGGCCTGGAGGGAAACCAACGCCCAAAACTGGGTCCGGAGCTACACCACAACCGGCGGACAAAACACTCAAACATCAAACTACACAAACACACAGAAAAAAAAAGAAAATTGAAAAAGAAAGAAAATAAAATTAAAAAAGCTCTGGTGAGAAGCGGCAGCCAGAATGCGCACAATGTACTCTCAACCGGAAACAGAAACGAAAAAAAAATGTACTGGACAACTGGACAGGTACTGGCTTAAGCAGGGGGACACGTCTGGCACTGCAGGATTTGAGTCCCTGGCGGCGTAGTGTGTTACTGATGGTAGCCTTTGTTACTTTGGTCCCAGCTCTCTGCAGGTCATTCACTAGGTCCCCCAAGTGGTTCTGGGATTTTTGCT